>NC_064920.1:664672852-664975433 GCF_023897955.1 Schistocerca gregaria
ACGCCGTGGCCCTGTGGTTAGCGTGAGCAGCTGCGGAATGAAAGGTCCGTAGTTCAAGTCTTCCCTTGAGTGAAAAGTTTAATTTTTTATTTTCAAACAATTATCAAAGTTCAGGCACTTACACATAATCAACTTCGCTCTCCAGAATTCCAGGACATGTTCAGATTTGCTTGGACATATGCAGGATTTGACGATCTACACACGGAAAAATTTGAAAACTTTAAAAACATGTTTTGACACAGCACAGGGAAAACTGTGCGACTGTGAAACTGTTGCGTTCATTTGTTGCAGTTCATGTAACAAACTCTTATGTTTTCATCACTTTTTTGGGAGTGTTTATCATATCCACAAGAAAACCTAAATCGGGCAAGGTAGAAGAATCTTTTTACCCATTCGCAAAGTGTACAAGTTAGGTGGGTCGACAACATATTCCTGTCATGCCGTCACCAGTGTCGTATAGAATATATCAGACGTGTTTTCCTGTGGAGAAATAGGTTGACCTATGACCTCGCGATCAAATGTTTTGGTTCCCATTGGAGAGGTACGTCCTTTCGTCTACTAATCGCACGGTTTTGCGGTGAGGTCGCAAAACACAGACACTAAACTTATTACAGGGAACAGAGACGTCAATGAACGAACAGACAGATCATAACTTTGCGAAAATAAAGAAAGTAAACCTTTCACTCGAGGGAAGAATTGATCCGAGGACCTCTCGTTCCGCACCTGCTCACGCTAACCACCGGACCACGGCAATCCTGAGCTCAGATTCTCCTTGATGTTGCCTACCTTGCGCATGGACTACTCAGTTTGTATATTTTGCTTGTTTTTTTCATAGTTCCTCACAACTTCTTCCTATTTTCTCAATTGATCTGTGTTCAGTTTTTCAAGGCCTATCCACTGTGCCAACTTATAACTAAATCTGAGGGGGGTGCGATGGGGAGGTTCCCTTGTAAGCAATACGTTGTTTAAGGACGAGGCTTCATTTATAAATCATGGAATGTGAATCTTTGGATCATGCACTACTGGTCCGTGCAAAATACCCACTGGGTTCGCCAATTTGCTCATGAACGATAGTAGAGTGTCAATGTTTGGTGCGCTATCATTGCTAACTGTATTGTCGGTCCCTATTTTTACGGTGGAACATTGAATGTACAGCGATAGGCATCATTTCTTCAACACACATTAGAGCTCCTCATGGAGGATCTACGATTGGAAAGTCGTCTATAAATGAGGATCCAGCATGATGGATGTCCCGTACACAATGCAAAAGTTGCCAGAGACGTTCCAGATGCGAGATTTCCAAATAGATGGATGGAGCGGGCAGGTACTGTGCGATGGCCAGCACGATCCCCCTACTTGACACCATTAGACTTCTTTCTCTAGGGCGCTGTGAGAGACAGAGTGTATCAAGATCTCCTAACGACAGTAGATGATATGCAACAACGTATTACTGCGGCGTGTGTGGCAACATCTGTAGATACTCTACAATCTGTGCAACACTCTCTCGTTACCCGTCTGCAAAAGTGTATTGATGCAAATGGAGGGCACTTCTAGCATGCGTTGACGTGACACAGTTTCATTGGTCAAGATCTGGGTGTATTTTCTATGCTGGATGCAATGCACAACAATACAGTTCCTGTGGGCGACAGGGCATTAGTAAATGTGTTTAGCAAAGTGAATTCAAGTGTGTTATCTCTAATTGTAGCTCTAGTTGTCATTTCGCTAGAATGAACATACATTTACAATATGAAAAACGTAACTTTGCGTTGGACGTGTAACTTGTTTATTTTTGTGGATTGTGCATACCGTCCCGTTGTGAGAACCCCTGACACAGGCAGCGTGAGGTGCACGCTTGAGTCTCAGGACGTGCGCAAGCTGTGCGCTTCATTTATTTGAAGCATCAACGTCGCTTCGCAATTTCTCGGGATGTAATTGACGTATTGCGATGCAACCTATGCCATTATTTTGTGATTTTTCATGCTATTGATTGCATACGAAATAACAAAATAACAAGGGGTGTCCATACACAAGTTTGTGTTGAAAATAGCATTTGTTTACGCTTTAAAATTCCGCATAGTATTTGGTTTCCTAAGCCCCTATCGTACGTTCATGCTGGTGAAAACCGTTTTGAATATCTGTTGTTGTTCTAGAGATATCTGAGGCGGCTGAGTTAGGTGAGACACCCTATATATATATGACATTGTGAAATACGGTTGTAATTTTAAAGTTAATATAGCGCCCTTGTATGCCCTGACTTGATAAGAAACATTTATGCGGTAACCTTCTACGGACAGGGGTAGATAAATGAAAAACAATAAAATAAATAAAAGCAACAATAATCGAGTTTCTAACATGGGGCAAAAAAACTGGGAGACCACGTCCCTAGCCATATCAGATGAGATAATCGCTCTCTAAAAGGCATCTAAACCACGTCGAAAACTTTTACCGTCGTCTTATCAGGTATCTATGGCTAAGCTGAGACGTGTGTTCGCTTATTTGACTCCTCTTCCATGGAGCGAAGTTTCTGGGAGATTGGTTTATGGCACTTGCCGTATTCTCCTCGTGAGAACTCCATACTCGGCTTACGAGCCGCCTTCGCAACTACTTAATCGTGCTTGGATGGTTCGGTCGGTAGAGTGCACGCTCGCGAAGGGCAAAGGTCACAGGTGAAGAAATTCTTGGCACTTGACTATCACGTCTCTCGTAAGGAGCTACCACTATGATGTTCAAATTGGATTTGTCAATAGTGATCAGTGTTCTGTAGGTTTTATAAACCAAAATTTCTGTCAAATTTATCTTTTTTTTTCAAGTAGTGCGTCACGTGTCACGCTCTCGCAAGAGGAGATCGCTGTCTGAGAATAAATCTAGACACCGAGAAGTACGTACGAGAGGGAAGCTTCCAACTTCCACGGCCAGTATTAAAGTTGTCCAGAAACCGATTCTCCCAACGCTTGATTGTTATCAGAGTAAAAGTGAGAATTTTTCAAGGACGTTTGCACCGTGTAACAAAGCGTCAGAGCTGCCACAAACATGCCAAGTGAGACAAACCATGGGTGTGCATCCAGTCGTTGTGCTAGAGACAGGACCAGAGCATTCACAACTTTCTGAGAAGTTTGAACGCATTTTGCAAACTCGGTAAGCTGTGGGCTCACATTGTGACCACTTTAGGTGGACACTGGAGCACGTTAAACAGACACACACACACACACACACACACACACACACACACACACACACACACACACACACACGCGCGCGCACACACATACATACGCACACACACACATACGCATACACACACACACACCCACACACACACACACACACACACACACACACGCACACACATACACACACACAGGTGCGCGCGAGCGTTGGCGCGCGGATACACACAAATGCATTCAGGAACGCAAAAGAAGAGTGAAGCAGACAATCGATAGAGGCTGGAGGGGTACAGAAGAAAACACAGAGTAACACTTTGTTTCTAAAAAAATGACGTGGTACCAAACGGAGTATGCATCACTTAAAGTATTTACAAAATAATTAACTACGTCCAAGTTCGCTTAAAAATTACATTGTTCGTATCAGTCTCTTTCAATATGTGACAATGTCCATAAATATTACAAAATGTGCTTACGTGTGTACGTTACACATTTCCTGGTATAGTACTGGATCGATTTGAGCCGAAATTGGTACAAATGTCACCTGCTGTCTGAAAAGAAGCGCTGTGCGGTAAGAACCACCTACCTATAAAAGAGGAGGGGGTGGGGCTGAAAGTAAGTATAGGCCACGACGCGCATATACGAAGTGCACGGATTAGAAAGGGTGTAAGACAGGGGTTTAATCTTTCACCCCTACTGTTCAATCTACACAGCGAAGAAGCAATGACAGCAATAAAGGAAAGGTACAAGAGTGGAATTAAAGTTCAGAGTGAAAGAAAATCAAAGATAAGATTCGCTGATAACATTGTTGTCCTCCGTGAAAGTAAAGAAGAATCGAAGGAAGACGAAAGTAATGAGACGTAGCAGAAAAATTTAACATCAGGACAGATGATTGCGAAGAACGTAAGGGTTAGGAATTCCGCTACCTCGGCGGCAAAGTAACCCACGACGGACAGATCAGGGAGTACATAAAGACAGACTAACGCTTGCAAAAAGGGAATTTCTGGCCAAGAGAAGTCTGCTAATATCAAACATAGGCCTTAGTTTGAGGAAGGAATTTCTGAGAATGTGCGTTTGAGCACAGATTTCTATGGTTGTGAAACACAGACTGTGGGAAAACCGGAACTGAAGAGAATTGAAGCGTTTTAGATGTGGTGCTACAGAAGAATGTTGAAAAGTAGTTGGACTGATAAGGCAAGAAATGAGGAGGTATTACGGAGCCCGGGTTCCCGGGTTCGATTACCGGCGGGGTCAGGGATTTTCTCTGCCTCGTGATGGCTGGGTGTTGTGTGTTGTCCTTAGGATAGTTAGGTTTAAGTAGTTCTAAGTTCTAGGGGACTGATGACCATAGATGTTAAGTCCCATAGTGCTCAGAGCCATTATTCCGGAGATCAGCGAGGAAAGGTTTATATGGAAAACACTGACAAGAAGTAGGGACAGGATGGTATGACATCTATTAAGACATCACGGAGTATCTTCCATGGTACTAGAAGGGGCTATAAACGGTAAAATTGTATACGAAGACAGAGACTGTAAAACAGCCAGCAAATAATTGAGGACGTACATTGCAAGTGCTTCTCAGAGATGAAGAGGTTGACACAGGTGAAGAATTCGTGGCAGGCTGCATCAAATTAGTCAGAATAATACATGACTAAAAAACGTTCGACTTGGCACTGACTCAATAAGTCGTTGGCAGTCCCCTGCAGAAATATTGAGCCATGCTGCCTCTATAGGCGTCTATAATTGCGAGAGCTGCAAGTGCAGAATTTTGTGCACGAGCTGATCTCTCGATTACGTCCCATTAGCTGTAAATGGTCTCCATGATGTCAAACATAACCATTTCCAGCCAATGATGGGTTCAGTTGTCCATTCAATATAAACACAGCTCACACCATTATGGAGCCACCACCAACTTGCACAGTACCTTGTTTGACAACTTGTGTCCACAGCTTCGTGGAGTCTGCACCACACTGGAGCCCTTCCGTCTGCTCTTAGCAATTGAAATCGGGACTCAAACCGGCACCGGTTTTCCAGTCGCCAACCGAAATGGTCACGAACCCGGGATAGGCGCTTCAGGCGATGTCGTGCGTCGGTCGCCTACTGCCGTAGCCCACTAACTCCAAAATTTCGCCGTACTGTCTTATCAAATACGTTCGTCGTATGTCCCGCATTGATTTCTACGGTTATTTCACGCAATATTACTTGTCTGTTAGCACTGAGAACCCTACATAAACGCCGCTGCTTTCGGTCGTTATGTGAAGGGCGTCGTCCGTAGAGGGAGACAATGCCTGAAATTTGGCGTTCTCGACACACTCTTGATACTTTGGATCTCGGAATAACAATTTCTGAAATGAAATGTTCCATTTCGAGTATAAAATCTGTTAATTCTCGCCGTGTGGCCATAATCACTTTGGAAACCAATTGATACGAATCACCTGAGTACAAATGACAGCTCCGCGAATGCACTTCCCTTTCATACCTTGTGACGCGATACTGCCGCCATTTGTATGTCTGAATATTGCTTTCTCCAGACTTTTGTCTGCTCGGCGTACACTGATCAGCCAGAACATTATGACCACCTTCCTAATAGGCGGTATGTGTACCTTTGGCACGGATAACAGCGGTGACGCGTCCTGGCATTGAAGCAATGATGCGTTGGTACGAACCTGCAGGGAGTTGACACCACATCTGCTCCCACAAGTCATCTAATGCCCGTACATTCTGGGGAGGAGGAAGCGATGATCTCTGACGTTCAATCATCTCCCAAATGTTTACGATAAGGTTGAGATCTGGCGGGTTCAAGGGGGATGGCAGCACAATTGGATCTCGCCACTGTGTTTGTCGAACCACTCCATCGCACTTATAGCCTTGTGATATTGCACGTTATCTTGTTGAAAAATGCCACTGCCGTCGGGAAACCTGACCATCACAAAGGGGTGTACGTGGTATGCAATCTTTGGCCATCATGGCGCATTGCACAGCTTCACTGGACCCAGGGATGCCCACGAGAATGTTCACCAGAGCATACTGGAGCCACCGTGAGCTTGTCGCCGTCCCGCAGTGCAGTTGTCAAGGAGCTGTTTCCCTGAAAGACGGTCGATTCGTGCCCCTCCATCGGCGTGATGAAGAGGGCATCGGTATTCACCGGACCATGCAACGCTCTGCCACTGTGTCAACGTCCAGTGGCGATGGTCACCTGCTCATTTAAGTCTTAGTTGCTGATGTTGCTGGATGGGACACACTTGCACTCTGTCCAGCATTAAAGTTTGACTTTAGTTCTGCCACAGTTCGCCGCCTGTCCTATTATACTAGTCTGCTCAGCCTACGACGTCCAACATCTGTAATGAGGGGTGGTCGCTCAACCCCACGACGTCTGGACGTGGTTTCATCTTCGTTTCTTCACGTATTGAAGACCCTCACCGAGGCACTCCTCGAACACCGGACAAATCATGCTGTTTACAAAGTGCTCGTGCCAACCCTCCGGACCATCAGAACCTGCCCGCGTTCAGCGTTAGATAGATCGCCCGCCTTCTCCACACGGACACCACGCTCACTGACACTACGTGCACCGTTAGTGTGTCATTCCTCGGCTGGTGACTCTGCTTTCGCCTGGACGCGTTTATATCGATAATAGGTCGGTGGTCATAAGGTTGTGCTGATCACTGTATTTGATACTGGTTCTGTGAAGACTACTGTAAGAAATTTTTCTTACTGAGTACGTAACGCTTGTTGTTTTCACTTGCGCCAGTTGCATGGCACTTCAGCACGGGAATCTTACCCCGTTGTTTACGCTGTACAACGACTATACTTCACCCGCCCTGAAACGTTGATCTAATGAGCGCAGGCAGCAACGCCAAGCGTGGCTGGAAAAACGGCGCGCACCGTCCGCTGGCGAGGCAGCCGGCGGCGATGCATACAAAGCGCCGTTAACACGCCGCCACCAGCACCAGGCGAAGCAGGAGCAGCAAAGCGAGCCCGGGGCCGCTCCCAGGAATAGCCGTGCCACTCCTGATAACAGCCGGCGGTTAGCTGAATTTATGCATGAGGCCCGACAACATACTGCCGTTTACCACACACGTTCGTACTCCCAACCACAGCCGTCTTTATTGACGGCGCGCTGCATCGTCTTTCACGCTATATGCGTGCTTTTAGCTAAACACTGCTGTCCCCGGTGTAACATTTTTGCCCATTTTGCAAGGGCATTGTCTTTTTCCTGCTACATACTGGTGCAGCTGAACTGATGGTGAAAATTTATTCTAGATCGAGTTGTCGAATTCCGCTGTAACTTACTACGAATATTCGGTGACCTAGGTATAAGCAGTCGTCGTCAAACTGCGGCCCTCCCGAATCAGATGCTCATGCGGCACGCAGTTTTTAGCTCTTTGTTTATGATGATATGCTTCTAGAAACTATCTAACACCAGAATCCCTAAACGTCAACTCACATTAAGAGCCTCTTGAGAATGTATTCTTCTTGCTGAAGAGAGACAGTAGTGTTTTACACTGAAGCGCCAAAGAAACTGAAAAGGCATGAGTATTCAAATACAGAGATATGTAAACAGGCAGAATCCGGCACTGCTGTCGGCAACGCCTATATAAGGCAAGTGTCTGGTGCAGTTGTTAGATAGGTTACTGCTGTTACATTGGCAGGTTATCAGGATTTAAGTGCTTTTGAACGTGGTGTTACAGTCGGAGCACCAGCGACGGGACACAGTATCTCCGAGGTAGCAATGAAATGGGGAATTTCCTGAGTATATCGTAAAAGTCAGGAATCCGGTAAAGCATCAAATCTCAGACATTGCTGCTGCTGGAAAAGATCCTGCAAGAACAGGACCAACGACAACTGATGAGAATTGTTCAACGTCACAGAAGGGCAACCCTTCCGCATATTGCTGGAGATTTCAATGCTGGGCCATCAACAAGTGTCAGCGCGCAAACCTTTCAATGAAACGTCATCTATACGGGCTCTCGGACGCGAAGGCCCTCTCGTGCACCGTTGATGACTGCGCGACAAGTTATCAGCAAGGAACTGTGAAATGTGGTGGCGGCTCCATGTAATGGACTAGGTCCTCTAGTCCAACTAAACCGATCATTGACTTAAAATGGTTATGCTAGGATAACTGGAGCTCCCAAACAACTATATAAAGTCACCAGGCCACAAATGTTCGCGAATGGTCTGAAGAACAATGTGGATAATTCGAACGAATGATTTGGCCACCCATACTGCCCAACATGAATCCCCTAGAGCATTTATGGGACATTCGAGAGGTCAGTTCGCCGGCCGGAGTGACCGTGCGATTCTAGGCGCTACAGTCTGGAACCGAGCGACCGCTACGGTCTCAGGTTCGAATCCTGCCTCGTGCATGGATGTGTGTGATGTCCCTGGGTTAGATAGGTTTAATTCGTTGTAAGTTCTAGGCGACTGATGACCTCAGAAGTTAAGTCACTTAGTGCTCAGAGCCATTTGAACCATTTTTTTCGAGAGGTCAGTTCGAACTCAACTTCCTGCTCGGCAACACTTACGCAGTTATGGAAGCCTATAGTGTCAGCATGACTCAAAATTTCTGTAGGGCAGTTCCAGCGACTAGATGAGTCCATGGCACATCGAGATGCTGCACTATGACGGGCAAAGAGAGGTCCGACACGATATTAGACGGCATGCCATGAATTTAGTCACCTCAGTGTATTGTACATGGCCTACACCGTGTTTGCGAAATTATCAGGGAGAATTATCGCAGATTAACTGACTTCATTGCTGCTTCGGAGAAGAATCTGATAAAAGCTCCCAGTCGTCAAGATCTATATTAAGAACTATATTAACAGCTATATTAAGAAATGACAGGGCTCCACCTTCCGCAGTTTTCTTGTCATCACAAGGTGGGGTACTTCGAGAAGATGAAATCAAACTCTTCATATATGCCCTACCCTCAATTGACGCAGCAGGCCTCAAGCAAGTCAAAAAGTTGGTCAGCAACACAGATCTCAAGTTTCTGCAGTGTACGGCTACAAGTATTTGCCTGATGTGATTCAGAGTTTGGAAGAAGAAGGTACGGAGAAAGACGGACAGTGCAAGAAGTTGATGAGTGTTAGGGACATCATTGACGGATTTGCCGAAGACAAATTCGAATTACATATGAAGAACAATCCAGATGTGGAAATGGAAATCTTTGCAAATTCGAACTTGCTTTACGGGTGCGTTAGTTTCTGCAGGCGTCGAGCAGAGTTTCTCCGTACATAAGGAGCTACTGAGTTTAAAACGCCAGCGTTTTAAAGTAAAAAACAGTCAAATGATGTGTGTAATCTAGGATGACAGAACATTGTAAACAGCCCAAAGACAGGTATGGTAGCTGGTTTACTCCCAAATAAAGTGATTTCGTCATCAAGTCATTTGCTCCTTTTTGTATTTAGTTACAGAACCTTTTCCTTCCCTTTTTTGGCCAAAATTTGTCCCTTTAAGTCTTTTCGATACATATAACAACAGTCTGTTGCAGAGTGTAAGTTATAGCTCACTTCGACCTCCCTGTATTTTATCCCCTCTACCTCCAGAAATCACAAAGTGTACACAAGTCAACATTATAAAAAGCTTTCTCTTAATCTACGAATGCTATAAATGTAGGTTTGACTATATTCAGTGCCTTTTCGAAGATAAGTCGTAGTCAGTATTGCCTCCTGTGTTAATACACAACTGGCCATTAAAATTGCTACACCAAGAAGAAATGTAGATGATAAACGGGAATTCATTGTACAAATATATTATCCTAGAACTCACATGTGATTACATTTCCACGCAATTTGGGTGCATAGACCCTGAGGAATCAGTACCCAGAACAACCACCTCTGGCCGTAATAACGGCCTTGATACGCCAGGCCTTGAGTCAAACAGAGTTCGGATGGCGTGTACAAGTACAGCTGCCCATGTAGATTCAACACGATACCACATTTCATCAAGAGCAGTGACTGGCGTATTGTCACAAGCCAGTTGCTCGTCCACCATTGACCAGACGTTTTCAATTGGTGAGAGATCTGGAGAATATGCGGGCCAGGGCAGCAGGCGAACATTTTCTGTATCCTGCAACATGCGGTCGTGCATTAGCCTGCTGAAATGTAGGGATTCGCAAGGATCGAATGAAGGGTAGAGCCACGGGTCGTAACACATCTGAAATGTAACGTCCACTGTTCAAAGTGCCGTCAATGAGAACACGAGGTGACCGAGACGTGTAACCTATGGTACCCCATACCATCACGCCGGGTGATACGTCAGTATGGCGATGACGAATACACGCTTCCAATGTGCGTTCACAACGATGTCACCAAACACGGATACGACCATCATGATGCTGTAAACAGAACCTGGATTCATCCGAAAAAATGGCGTTCTGCCATTCGCGCACCCAGGTTCGTCGTTGACTACACCATCGCAGGCACTCCTGTCGGTGATGCAGCGTCAAGGGTAACCGCAGCCATGGTCTCCGAACTGATAGTCCAGGCTGCTGCAAACGTCGCGAACTGTTCGTGCAGGTGGTTTATGTTTTGTAAACGTCACCATCTGTTGACTCAGGGATCGAGACATAGCTGCACGATCCGTTACAGCCATGCGGATACGATGCCTGCATCTCGACTGCCTCGACTGCTAGTGATACGAGTCCGTTGGGATCCAGCTCGGCGTTCGGTATTACCCTCCTGAAACCACCGATTCCATATTCTGCTAACAGTCTTTGGATCTCGACCAACGCGAGCAGCAATATTGCGATTCGATAAACCGCAATCGCTATAGGCTACAATCAGACCTTTATCAAAGTCAGAAACGTGATGGTACGCATTTATCCTCCTTACACGAGGCATCACAACAACGTTTCACCAGGCAACGACAATCAACTGCTGTTTGTGTATGAGAAATCGGTTGGAAACTTTCCTCAAAAAAGTTCAAATGTGTGTGATATTTTGTGGGACTTAACTGCTAAGGTCATCAGCCCCTAAGCTTACACATTACTTAACCTATATTATCCTAAGAACAAACACACACATTCATGCCCAAGGGAGGACTCGAACCTCTGCCGGAACCAGCTGCACAGTCCATGACTCCGCTTCTTAGTCCGCTCGGCTAATCTATCGCGGCGAAACTTTCCTCATGTCAGCACGTTGTAGGTGTCGCCACCGGCGCCAACCTTGTGTAAATGCTTTGAGAAGCTAATCATTTGCATATCACAACATCTTCTTACAGTCCATTAAATTTCGTGTCTGTAGCACGTCATCTTCGTAGTGTAGCAATTTTAATGGCCAGTAGCGTACATTTTCCCCGGAACGCAAACTGATATACCCCGAGGCCTGCTTCTGTGAATCTTTCCATTATTTTGTAAATAATTCGTGTTAGTACTCAGAATGTTAACTCGCCATATGTCAGCCACAGCAATGTTTCGGGACTATGTTATCCCATTATCAAATGCTACAAAACAAGAAATACGTCGCAGTATTACACATACTGACAACCGTATAAATATAGATATTGTCCTGAAGTCTAACGTACAGTAGAGTTTCTCCGCCATTAGGCACAGTCAAAAGTAAAATGCCAGCAGAAAACATGCATTATCAAACGTAAAACGTTTCTTTCATCTCTTGTTGGCGCATGATACTCTCACAAGGCTCAGTTGTAAACTTAAAGACAATTGCCTGCACCTACCAAAGATACTACTATCCTGTAACGCATACATCGCATCCCCCACTGATGCTACTACCGTAAAATCTTTGAACTGTATGTCAAGTTCTAGCAAATCATAAGAAAAAATACTGCAATTTTATTGCGATGTGTGTACCCGCACAAAATGACAAACAGGACAAATTAAACCTAAAGTTGGTGGCTGCTTCTCAACGCGGACGTCTCTGAAGTTGGTCCAGAAATGCCCCTTAGGCACTTCTGTCTTCTCATTCAACACGCTAACGCATTCGTCTCCTAAGGCTCGAAAAATTTCAACTTCTTCTTAACCAAACAGCAGCCGCCGTTTTCTCTTAAAAGTGGAATACAGTCATTTTGTGTGTGATGCTATCGATCGAATGCCGCTCATTCTTGAAGTGATTAGCCTCCACCGAGCCAATCTCTTTATCATTATGTTGTTTAAACGTTTGATTCAAATTTCTTCCCATTCGGTTTTAATACGTCCTGTTTGTCATTTTATATGGAGACGCAGATTGCAACGTAAGTGCAGTCTTGGATTTGACATGGTAGACAGTAGCATCTGTGGGGACTGTGATATATGCGTTACAGGATACTACTGTCTTTGCTAGGTAAATGCAGCTGCCTTTAGTTTACAACTGAACCGTGTGCAAATATTACGCACCAAAATAAGATTAAGGAATAGTTTATGTTCGACAATATATGTTTGCAAATGGCTTTTTACTTTTGACGGTACCTAATGACATAGAAAGTTAAAGGAACGTTATACTGCAGGACAATATAGGTATTTACATGGGCATTTACATGGTCTTTCGGTGTATTTCCTTGCTTTGTAGCACTCGATGATTGATAACGTAGTCCTGAAACTTGTTATGGGAAATACCACACATTAAACAACTGGTGCGTAACATTCTCAGAACTAATTCGTGAGACTTGTTTGATGGCTTCACTACAGATAATTGGTGTTAATATTTGGCAACCGTAATTTACGAAACTGATGGCTTGGTGACATAATACTATTTGTCAGCACCTACAGCGGAACTGATATTTCACTTGTTTCATAAATCTTGTACACAATGTGGAATAATGTTGTCAGGGCTGGGTCGCTAGAGGATCGCAATAAATTTTTCAGAAGCTCGAAACGTAGCGCCAATTTCAGTGCGAGGTACTTGTAATACTTTCCGCAACGAAACTCTGTCCCGAAATCTGGCAGAAAATCTAAAGAGATTCTGGTCATACGTAAAGTAGAACAGCGGAAAGACACAAACGTTACCTACACTGCGCGATAAAATGGTGATTTTACTGATGACAGTGCCATTAAAGCGGATATTCTATGTATATACCGGTCTCCGAAATTCCTTCGCCAAAGAAGGCGAAGTAAATATTCCAGAATTAGAACCGCGACCAACTGCCAACATGAGTAATTTAGAAGGAGATATCTTCGGTGTAGAAAAGCAAGAAGGACTATCTTCGATGTAGAAAAACACCTTAAATCACTTAAAAACGGTAGGTCTCCGGTACTGATTACACAGAGTCAAGTTCCTCTCAAAGTGTATTGATACAAAAGCTCCAAATTTATCAACCATGTATAACGTATCGCGCTTTGTTGGATCTGTTCCTACAGACTGGAAAGTTATATAAGTCACACTAATAACCACGTAAGAAAATAGAAGTAATCTGCTGAATTACAGATCCATATCGCTAATGTCGATTTTCAGTAGGATTTTGGAACATACGTATACTGTGCTCGAGTGTTATGACTTAACTTGAAGATAACGATTTATTGACAAACAGCCAACACGTACGCAGAAAATATCGTTCTTGTGAAAGACAACTAACTCCATATTCTCACGAAGTAATAAGGGGATGTCCAATTGAATGTATATTTTTAGATTTGCAGAATGTTTTTGACACTACTTCACAAAGGCACTTCTAATAAAATTGCGTATTGTATCAGTTGTGCGACTGGATTCGTCATTTACTGTCAAAAAGGTCACAGTTCGTGGTAACTGACGGAAAGTCATCGAGTAAGACAGTAATATCTGCCGTCACTCAAGGAAGTCTTATAGGGCCTCTGCTGTTCCTGATCTACATAAACGATTTAAGAGACAATCTCAGAAGCATTCGTAAATTGTTTGCAGATGATGCTGACATTTATCGTCTTGTAAAATCATCAAATAATAGAAACAAATTTAAAAACGGTATCTGCATGGTGTGAAAAGTGGCAATTGACTGTAAATAATGAAAATTGTGATGTCACCCAAATGAGTATCAAAAGTAATTCGCTAAATTTCAGTTAGACGATAAATCACACAGATATATAGGCTGAAAATTCAACTAAGTACTTAGGGATTACATTTGTGAGCAACTTAAGTTTGAACGCTCATACAGATAAACCAAAGACTACGATTTATTATCAGAATAGTGTGAAAATGCAACAGGTCTACCAAAGAGCCTACTTACATTAAGCTTGTACGTCCGCTTTGGGAGTACTGCTCTGCGATGTGGAATCCACATCAAATAGGGTCAACGGAGGACATCAAAAAAGTTCAAAAAAGGGGAACTCGCTTTGTACTGTCGTGAAATTAGGGAGAGAGCCTCACGGTTATGATACGTGCATTGGGATAGCCATCATTTTAAAAAAAGACGTTGTTTGTTGCGGCAGGGTCTTCTCATGAAATTTCAATCATCAGCTTCCTCCTCAGAGTGCGAAAATATTTTTTTGGCCCGACGTACATAGGAAGGAATGATCATCATAATAAAATAACAGAAATCAGAGCTCGCACAGAAAGATTCAAGTCTTCGTTTTTCCTGCACGCTGTTCGAGAGTGCAACGATAGACAAATATCTTGAAGAAGGTTCGATGAACTCTCTGCCAGGCACTTAATTGCGAATTGCAGAGTAATCATCAGATCTACATTTAGAAGTTTGAGGGAATGTTATCTATTCCAACAGCTTTGTTTTCACCTAGGGAGTATTAGTGCACTGGCAAATTACTCGTGCAGTAACATATGTCCCATCACATCTACATCTACACTACTGGTCATTAAAATTGCTATACCACGAAGATGACGTGGTACAGACGCGAAATTTAACCGACAGGAAGAAGATGCTGTGATATGCAAATGATTAGCTTTTCAGAGCATTCACACAAGGTTGGCGCCAGTGGCGACACCTACAACGTGGTGACATGATGAAAGTTTCCAACCGATTTATCATACACAAAAAGCAGTTGCCTGGTGAAACGTTGTTGTGATGCCTCGTGTAAGGAGGAGAAATGCGTATCATTACGTTTCCGACTTTGATAAAGGTCAGATTGTAGCCTATCGCGATTGCGGTTTATCGTATCGCGACATTGCTGCTCGCGTTGGTCGAGATCCAATGACTGTTAGCAGAATATGGAATCGGTGGTTTCAGGAGGGTAACACGGAACGCCGTGCTGGATCCCAACGGACTCGTATCACTAGCAGTCGAGATGACAGGCATCTTATCCGTATGGCTGTAACGGATCGTGCAGCCATGTCTCGATCCCTGAGCTAACAGATGGTGACGTTTACAAGACATAAACCATCTGCAAAACAGTTCGCGACGTTTGCAGCAGCCTGGGCTATCAGCTCGGAGACCATGGCTGCGGTTGCCCTTGACGCTGCATCACAGACAGGAGTGCTTGCGATGGTGTAGTCAACGACGAACCTGGGTGCACGAATGGCAGAACGACATTTTTCGGATGAATCCAGGTTCTGTTTACAGCATCGTGATGGTCGTATCCGTATTTGGCGACATCGCGCTGGAGGAACATTGGTAGCGTGTATTCGTCATCGCCATACTGACGTATCACCCCGCGTGATGGTATCGGGTGTCATTAGTGATATGTCTCGGTCACCTCTTGTTCGCATTGACGGCATTTTGAACAGTGGACGTTACATTTAAGATTGTGTTACGACCCGTGTCTCTACCCCTCATTCGATTCCTGCGAAACCCTAAATTTGAGCAGGATGATACACGACCGCATGTTGAAGATCCTGTAGGGGCCTTTCTGGATACAGAAAATGTTCGACTGCTGCCCTGGCCAGCACATTCTCCAGATATCTCAACAATTGAATACGTCTGGTCAATGATGGCCGAGCAACTGGCTCGTCACAATACGCCAATCACTACTCTTGATGAACTGTGGTATCGCGTTGACGCTGCATGGGTTCAAAAATGGTTCAAATGGCTCTGAGCACTATGGGACTTAACTGCTGAGATCATCAGTCCCCTAGAACTTAGTACTATTTAAACCTAACTAACCTAAGGACATCACACACACCCATGCCCACGGCAGGATTCGAACTTGCGACCGTAGCGGCAGCGCTGTTCCAGACTGTAGCGCCTAGAAAACCTCGACCACAGCGGCCGGCGAAGCTGCATGGGCAGCTGTACCTGTACACGCCATCCAAGCTCTGTTTGACTCATGCCCAGGCGTATCGTGGCCGTTATTACGGCCACAGATGGTTGTTCCGGGTGCTGATTTCTCAGGATTTATGCACCCAAATTGCGTGAAAATGGAATCACATGTCAGTTGTAGTATAATACCTTTGTCCAATGAATACCCTTTTATCATCTGCATTTCTTCTTGGTGTGATAATTGTAATGGCCAGTGGTGTATATTACCTTGCCTTGAAGTTCACTTAGCTATTTTATACATTTTTCTCTCCTTTTTGCCTTCCCTTCTTTGCTTAGTACTGGCTCGCCTTATGAACCCTCAATATGCATAGAATTGCTTCTCATTTTTTTTCAGAGATTTTGAATTTTTCTATAGGTGGCATCTATCTTTCATATGAATGCTTCTGCTTTTTTGTTTTTCTTCTTTAGCCATTCCTTCTTAGTAATTTTGGACTTTCCGTCAGTTTCATTTTTCAGATCTCTGTATTCCCCTTTGTCTGCTTCCTATGCTGCAATTTAATTTTTTTCTCCTTACGTCAGTTAAATTCAATATGTGTTGTGTTATCTTGCAGTGTGCAGCTGCAGATAACTCTCAGTTTAACGTTCACGGCGCATGTGCAGATAAATCTCTGTTTAACGTGGACGGAAAAGACATTCAATTTTTCAGAGAGGAAGGAGATTATTGGTAGATAAGAATTAACATTTTTCATTTAATAAATGCTTGAAATGTACTCAGTGTCTGCGTGGTAGCAGCACTGAGAGTTAGCAACAGCCGGCACATGCGCGGTGCCTGGTTTGGAGACACGGCGCGCTGGCGGTCTGTCAGGGCTACCATTTATTCATGCCGCCCGGCCCGTGACCTCTGGCAGAGCAGAGGAGGGGGGGGGGGGGGGGAGCGGGGAACAGGGGTGGAAGGTCGAGGGATCGGGGAGAGGGAGGATGGAAGCAAGAGAGAGAGGCAGCCAGACAGACAGAGAGAGAGAGAGAGAGAGATACTCATTTGAATTTTACACATGCACCAAAACTCACAGTGAATGCTTGATTTTTCATTATCGAATCCCGCTCACATATCCGCTGTAGGATAAATTTTTGAAGAGCAGATCACGCACTACTGTGGAAATACAGACCTACTAAAGAACGATCCTCTGTGCGATGTTACAACGAACAGCAAGACAGCTCAAGTTCTTTCAGCATAAAATAATAATACTAATTTCGTATTGCTCATGGCATGCAAGTCTTTCAACTAGACGCCACTTCGGCGTCTTTTGCGCCCCTAATCCACTCAAATTATCCAACAGAGCAAAACGGACCTATAGTTTAACTTGGGTTCCGTACTACGTATCGTTACTGGAGATTCGACAGAAGGGTGAGACTTGAACGCTAGACTAATCGTTTTTTGTACTCGACGATAGAAAAATTTCACGACTAACCAGAAGGAGCATGTCATATACATCTAGACAGCAACTACCATCTGATAACTGGCGTTATTTTTGTAGGATAAAGTTCAATAAGAAAACTGGCTCAGCTGTGATAAACTGGAACCTAGCGTTTGAGTTTGTTGGGAAGAAAATGTGCATTAAGACAGTCACTAATATATTGCCATTTAAGATATCCTTCATGTGTTAAAAAAAGGATTCACCGTTTCTTCTAAATTTTAAGTATTATTTTTGCATAAGAAACAAACACATCGGTAAACAAATTTTTGTCACATCCAGCTAGAGCAACATCTTACACATCACGAGTTTTCCTAATAATCCAGGAAGATATTTAATTATTTTTTTTATTCCAGCTTCGGATCGCAAGATGTTTTTTATGTATCAGGTTATTAATATTGGTGCGCAATAACCATCTGGAGTTTTTTGTACACACGGTTTGCTAATCATGTCGAGTCGGCACTGAACCTGACGTACACAAGAATTTGTTAAACCTAACTCCAATAAAAATTTATAAAAATATACATTTAGTTATGAAATTTGAAATGGGTGTGGCGTCAAGTCTAATATCTGGATAGTAGTTTGAAATAATAGTAAAAAATTATTATTTTGTGACAGCAAAAAAGACAACAGATGTCCTGAACTCTACCTTCAAGTATTATAGAGGCGTTACGACGAAGTAAATTGAAGAACCCACGGAAAAGAAATACGGGGAAGTCCATTTCAGTAGAAAATGAATTTATGGTTCATTTCGTTGATCAGCCTTCGGTACTGCAACGCAGTTAAAATTGCTTTCAAATAACACGGAGAGGTACCAACATACAAGAGGATTTACTTTTAGTGGTAACGGAAAGAACGTTCTAAGCTAATTTTCTCACCGAAAGAATGGGGCAAGTCCAAGATTTGCCTGTACTGCTTTCAATACAGCTTTTAGGTCAGTTTGGTTGTCGATGTAAACGTGATCGGTTGCGTTTACTACTCTGTGTTGTTGCCTTATAGTAATAGTGATTAGTCTGAAGCGTGGCAGTAGTGTGGTCCTCTTAGGGTCTTTGAAATTTGTGGATTATCACAAGATGGTGACAAGCCATCTGTTGATTAATCAGCTAAAAAGAGAAAAGGTTCTGAAAGAATGGGTAATGTTTGTAGGGAACTTAGGGCAATGTCTCATGAGCCAGATACTGTTTGAGAATTTCAAACGAATCAAACTCCACGAGAGAGACCAACTTTAATTTGTTACGTGACTGGTATGACAAATCTTCCTATTTAACCAGCTTAATTTCTGTGACATTAATTGCTCGAAGAAGGCCTAGGAAGGACGATTCCAGTACCAGAGATTGCTCTTTACTAGACATTGTGAGAATCTAACGAAATGATACCATAAGTGAAATTCCTGTTTGCCAAAAGGTCTTAATTGCTTTGCATGGAAATATCTTTTTACTATTTCAGCGTACATCACATGTCTAACAGTGATGCAATATTTTGCACTTACACTGAAGATTTTGGTAATAAAGGAGTGAACTAACTTGTTAGTCTTTTGCACAATTTTGTGAGTGCAAAGCGTGACACAAAAGTAAGGGTTCTTGTAATGTTCGGTGATTAGTGCTCAGTACAGGATAAGAACTATGCAGAATTCCTATACCGACACTATGTCGTTCATACCATTAAGAGATTAGATAGTGCCAAAATAGTATTTTTAATAAGAGTACAGTCTCGACAAGAAAGCTATTGGAGAGTTACCAAAAGAGAGGGATTAATGCTTTTGAAATCCCAATAGTGAATCCAAGGTCCTACAAAGCCTTTGCTGTCCGACAAGATAGTGTAAAAAGTTGAATGACTTTTCTGAAAGCACATCAATAGAATTCGCAATTGCGAATAAGCCCTACCATCAGCTGAAGAATGGAACGAAGCCAATAAAAATTTGAACCGGACCGGGACTAGACCCCGTTTTTCCCGCTTATCGCAAGCGGTCGCCTTACCTTTTCTTATCTATGTTAGTTATTGGTCGTTGTATTTGTTCGGAGCTTGACGCTTGTTCAAGTTCATTGTTGATCCATTAACTCAGTTTTTATTACAGAGGGCACCTAATCATCTGATTGAACACACTGAGCTACCGGGCCAGGGTACCATTTGGCTATCCGTGTAAAACTCGGCCATACGCATACTTCCATAAGTTGTCTACGACCTGTACTCGTACATCTATTACGTATATTCCGGTACAGGCGAGGTGTTACACTTGAAAGTCACTTGCCCAGTATCGGCAGATAAATACGATATTGCAGTGCCCGCGTTATTCCGATTACGACGGGAAGTGCCTTTGGACATGCATGCATGTCCAGAGGAACAGCACTGTTGCGAAACCCACAAAATGAATTCGCAATCAGCTGCAGAAGAATGACGACAGTGAAAATCTGTGCCGGAACGGGACTCGAACCATTTGATGAATTCAGGTCGCAGACGCATGATTGACGACATATGGATGTTTGTATCTGGCCGTGAGTCGGGAACGGACAGCCAAATTGTGAGTCGGCCTTTGGCTGTGGTGAGGCGCGCAGGCCTTGTTTCAAGCCACAATTAAATTAATTTTTCCATAATATCACGAACGATAGAAGGCGTGTGAAGTTGAACATTTTATGCGGGATGAAATGTGTCTCCCGCCACAAGACGTTCTCGGAATATATTTTTCGATCGTGGGTACTGCTATGCACATAGAGCTGGCGAATGACGAGTTGCGCGCCGACGATTTGCGGCGCCACGCTAATGATCTCAAGTTTCGATACTCTGACGGACATACACGGAACGGTATTAGTTTCGGATTTCGGACGTTGCGGGTCTCCGAACTCACATTTGGAGTACCGTCGGATGCTGTGGTGGCCGTTTTTAAACCTTACGGCAAGGTTGTCAGTCATGTGGCTGAAACATGGAAGACGTTCGAAACGTACTGTATCCTCAATGGTGTCCGTCAGATAGAAACTGAACTATGGAAACATGTGCCTTACTACTTGGTTATTGCCTGCTATAGGGCTGTCGTCTTGTACGATGGCCAGCCGCGCACCTATTCAGGTTGTGGCCAGGGCCATGTTCGTTCTGAATGTCTCCGTCGTAGACTTGTTTAGACAACGATCCGAGACGTTGCTCCCCCTTACGGCGTCCACTGTGTTACCTCTGTCTTACTCGTCTGTAGCGGTGCTGCCTGGTACGTCTCCTCTGAATCAGTCGGTACCAGTATCGGCTTCTCTCGACGACGCGCTGGACTTTTCGCCTCTCTCTCCAACACCCCTGCCGGAGGCAATACAAATGCACGACGATCGTCAGCAGGCTCAAGCTGTCTGCCTCGACCTCGTGGTTGTTGATGGTGGATCTGTATCTACCTCCGCCTTTCTGATATCTGGCCACATGTCGTACGACAACCGCCCGTCATCCGACACGGAACAGCATCTCAGGAAGCAACGGTCGCCGTTGTTATCAATGGAGAGACGTCTACAGACGTTAAAGTAACCTCTGGCGTGCCACAGAGGAGTGTTATGGGACCATTGCTTTTCACAATATATATAAATGATCTACACTCCTGGAAATTGAAATAAGAACACCGTAAATTCATTGTCCCAAGAAGGGGAAACTTTATTGACACATTCCTGGGGTCAGATACATCACATGATCACACTGACAGAACCACAGGCAGATAGACACAGGCAACAGAGCATGCACAATGTCGGCACTAGTACAGTGTATATCCACCTTTCGCAGCAATGCAGGCTGCTATTCTCCCATGGAGACGATCGTAGAGATGCTAGATGTAGTCCTGTGGAACGGCTTGCCATGCCATTTCCACCTGGCGCCTCAGTTGGACCAGCGTTCGTGCTGGACGTGCAGACCGCGTGAGACGACGCTTCATCCAGTCCCAAACATGCTCAATGGGGGACAGATCCGGAGATCTTGCTGGCCAGGGTAGTTGACTTACACCTTCTAGAGCACGTTGGGTGGCACGGGATACATGCGGACGTGCATTGTCCTGTTGGAACAGCAAGTTCCCTTGCCGGTCTAGGAATGGTAGAACGATGGGTTCTTTTTTCCATTTCCAGGAGTGTATTAGGTAGTGTCGGAAGTTCCATGTGGCTTTTCGCGGATGATGCTGTAGTATACAGAGAAGCTGCAGCATTAGAAAATTGCAGCGAAATGCACGAAGATCTACAGCGGATAGGCACTTGGTGCAGGGCGTGGCAACTGACTCTTAACATAGGCAAATGTAATGTATTGCAAATACATAGAAAGAAGGATCCTTTATTGTATGATTATATGATAGCGGAACAAACACTGGTAGCAGTTACTCCTGTAAAATATCTGGGAGTATGCGTGCGGAACGATTTGAAGTGGAATGATCATATAAAATTAATTGTTGACAAGGCGGGTAACAGGTTGTGATTCATTGGGAGAGTCCTTAGAAAATGTAGTCCATCAACAAAGGAGGTGGCTTTCAAAACACTCGTTCGACCTATACTTGAGTATTGCTCATCAGTGTGGGATCCGTACCAGGTCGGGTTGACGGAGGAGATAGAGAAGATCCAAAGAAGAGCGGCGCGTTTCGTCACAGGGTTATTTGGTAAGCGTGATAGGATTACGGAGATGTTTAGCAAACTCAAATGGCAGACTCTGCAAGAGAGGCGCTCTGCATCGGGGTGTAGCTTCCTCGCCAGGTTTCGAGAGGGTGCGTTTCTGGACGAGGTATCGAATATATTGCTTCTCCCTACTTATACCTCCCGAGGAGAGATTCGAGCGCGCACGGAGGCTTTCAGACAGTCGTTCTTCCCGCGAACCATACGCGACTGGAACAGAAAAGGGAGGTAATGACAGTGGTACGTAAAGTGCCCTCCACCACACACCGTTGGGTGGCTTGCGGAGTGTAAATGTAGATGTAGATGTAGAAACGGAAGAGACAACGCCGTACCCCTTCTAATGACTGCGTCCATCGCATGTCTGCACACGATGACGATCCTGCTACTGGTGGTGCGCTGTCACCTGACGCCCTGACACCCGACAACGCGACGATCTTTCCTACCTCCATCTCAAGTCAGCGCCCACCTGCGGACACCGACCTACCCCCGCCTTCGTCTGATGCGGCTGCCTCCCAATCTGTGTCTGACGCTACCTGTGGGATCACCTCTGATAATATTCCACTGAACTGGGCGGACGACGTCGATGCTGAGGATGGACATTCTGGAGGTGGACAGAATGGGGGAACCCCCGCTTGAAGGGGACGTCTCCCTCCCCCCTTTCGTGGGGGCCCAACAGGGAGTTCTCCCGTGTTTGAATCGCCAGACCTCTTGGTGATGGCAGCTTTCCAGACTTATCGCTTAGGCATGGTCAATGTCACTTGCTACCGCGGGCGCCTCAGTCTCTTGTCACCGCAGCTCGACGACATGTGTGAGCAGCCCATAGTGTTTTGCCTTGTATGTTTTTTATTTCAAAAAAAGCTCTATCGTTTGATATTTATTTTATACGTGACATGCCTGTTTCAGTGTTTTTACTTCTGATGAAGGCCCTCATAGTAGTGCCGAAACTTGGTCAAAAGACTTTTTTTTTTGCGACTGAGGTCTGTTATTACTTTAATTTTTCTTTGTAAACGGTCGCTGACCACGCAGACATGATCTGAACTTTAATGCCCACACTATTCGCGTACGCTAAAAACTGGATTTACCCCATGTCATGCTGTATGTCACGGACGTTGACGTAGCTCTCCTACAGGAGGTCCATGTTGCATTTTTTTGTGTTCTCCATGGCTTTAAAACTCATGTCTCTCATGCTTCCCCTACCGGTAGTGGGGTGGCGGTCCTCTTTCGTGACGGTATCCTCGCTGAAGCAGTTGCCTATCTTCCTGATGCCAGAGGTATGGCTCTCACATTTAGTGGCGTCAGGATCGTCAGTGTCTATGTGCCATCAGGTTCGGGTCGCCGTTGTGAACGTTCCACCTTCTTCTCAGAGACAGTTACGCTTCCCTTCCCAGGTCGGTAGTATGCGTTGAGCAGTGCTAGCGACTGTTCTCCAGCACCTCAGCCTAATCGATTCTTGGGACCATGCTCTTGGCGATCGTCCGGGGTTTACGCATTTCACTAGCCATTCTTCCAGCCGACTCGATCATGGTTACATCTCCCGCGATATTGTTAGTGAGGTACAGGCTGCTGAAGTCTGGCCCACTGCGCTCTCTGACCATGACGCACATATCTGCGTCATCAGTCTCTGCCGCCCAAGAGTGTGGCGCGGCCGCGGACCACGGAAACTGTACAGGACACTTTACTTCACCCGACTGCTGGCAGCTCATCGAGACCACGTGGGCAGCTTGTCGTCGAGGCCGTGATGCCTATCAGTCTGCCCTATCATGGTGGGTGCTCTGTGCAAAGCCTGCTCTCCGCAAGGCCTTGATTGGTCACGGAAGGTAGGTTGCGGCGTGGCGGCGATAGACTCAGGAATTATATTTCACCATTCTCCAGGAATATACTTTGATTCCGTATTCGACAGAGTGCAAGGCGATTTCGCATCTTGCCAAGGCACAGCTCACGACCCTGTATCGCCGCCACCTTGAAGGAGCTATGGTCAGGGCGCGCACGCACCATGGGTTAGTGCAAGAGCGTCCATCTATGTATCATATCACTGCGGAACGACGCCACCGTCGAAGGAATTTGATTAATGTTCTTACGACTGGTGATGGGAACGTTTTGATACCCAATGGGATATAGGGTCTGCCTCCAAGCACATTATGTTACGTTGTAATCTGAACAACATCACGCCTTTCCAACATTACAGCGGTGTCTGACGCTACCTGTGGGATCACCTCTGATAATATTCCACTGAACTGGGCGGACGACGTCGTTGGCTCGGTTCCCGTGGATGCGACGATGGATTTGATTGCGAACGTCATGGAGGACGAAGTCCATGACGCTGTCCAGATGGGTTCTATGAACAGGTCGCCTCGCCATGACGGCCTCCCACTGGAGTTTTACCAGACATTTCGTTCCCTTTTGGCTCCATTGTGGACGGGCGAACGTCATGCAGGACGAAGTCCATGACGCTGTCCACATGGGTTCTATGAACAGGTCGCCTCGCCATGACGGCCTCCCACTGGAGTTTTACCAGACATTTCGTTCCCTTCTGGCTCCAGTGTGGACGGGCGAACGTCATGCAGGACGAAGTCCATGACGCTGTCCAGATGGGTTCTATGAACAGGTCGCCTCGCCATGACGGCCTCCCACTGGAGTTTTACCAGACATTTCGTTCCCTTCTGGCTCCAGTGTGGACGGGCGAACGTCATGCAGGACGAAGTCCATGACGCTGTCCAGATGGGTTCTATGAACAGGTCGCCTCGCCATGACGGCCTCCCACTGGAGTTTTACCAGACATTTCGTTCCCTTCTGGCTCCAGTGTGGACGGGCGAACGTCATGCAGGACGAAGTCCATGACGCTGTCCAGATGGGTTCTATGAACAGGTCGCCTCGCCATGACGGCCTCCCACTGGAGTTTTACCAGACATTTCGTTCCCTTCTGGCTCCATTGTGGACGGGCGAACGTCATGGAGGACGAAGTCCATGACGCTGTCCAGATGGGTTCTATGAACAGGTCGCCTCGCCATGACGGCCTCCCACTGGAGTTTTACCAGACATTTCGTTCATTTCTGGCTCCAGTGTGGACGGAAATTTGTCAGGAGTTTACGTCACCCTTCGTGCCGATTCCAGTCGGTTTCCTCAATGGGTTCCTCATTCCCATTAACAAACCTCAGGCTACCTTGATACTCCTGTCGGCGTTGTAATGCATCTCCTTCGTGGAGCTATGTCTCGTGTACTCTGAAATGGCCATCTTACTCTTCCCATCTCGATCTGTTGATCAGTGCATCAAGGCTGCCAGCTCTCTGCACTGTTGTATGCATTCACCATGGAACCGTTGCTGTGCGACCACCGTCAACGCTTCTCTGGGATGTCTCTTCGTGACTGCAAACGCAGACGATCTCGTCATCGTCATTCGTAGCGCTGCTGAGGTCATGGACTCATTGGAATGGGTTACCACCTACGGCGAAGCTTCTGGTAGCCCCGTTAACGTCCGCAAATCGAGAGTCATGGCTATAGGTGCGGAACTTTCTACGGCCAGCGCTGTTCCTTTGCGTGTAGCCAATACTCTCCGATGCTTAAGACTCGGTTTTACAAGTGATCTGAGGCGGACAGTTGCCCTCAATTGCCAACCTACTTTCCCAACTACAAGCTGGGCTCTTAGATAATCGTTTATTAGCACTCGATCTTCTGCAACGCACCCAATACGTAAATGTATATATGGCGTTACGTTCCCCCCCACCCCCCCACCCCCCACCACCCGTGGCACAGACACATCCTATTCCACCAACCATGGCCCGCCACATCCTAGCGGCATTAGGTCCTTTTGTTTGCCACATCTTGTTGTTCAAGATAAGGCACGAAACGCTCACTCTCCCATGGTGCACCGGCGGTTTAGGTCTGTATTATGTGCCGGAACGCCGTTTCATTGACTCTCACATGACGTTGTGGCGCCTTAGTCCGACGTGCCTTACCTGCCTTCTGCTGGAGGCCCTTGCACTACACACTCTCTCAGCACCAATTAAACTCCCGCCGCTCTTCTTTAACTTCCACCACTTTTTCCTTGAACTGAGCAACATATCCACGAAGGCGATATATGTCTTTCTTCAGCAGCACAGGTCACCGAATGTGGCTGGGGTGAAGCTTCCTCACGACGACGGGCGTGCCGTTTGGTGATCGGTGTGCGCTCCTTTTATTGACACTGTCTTCCTGTCTGCATGGTACCTTACTGTCCGTGGGAAGCAAGTGCGCCGGTCACGCTTTCACAGGATTCACCTCGCAGACGCCCTGTTGTGTGTCGACTGTGATGTTATGGACACAGACGAGCACCGCCTGGTGTGCAGATTAGCGAGAGATTCTGGTTCTTGGTGCGACAGATGTTGCCCTAATTACCCGTAAGATTCCTCACCAGATACTGACTCAACTGCTCCTCTTTCCGGACGCAGGATACTTCCTGCAGGCAAAGATGTACTCTGCGAGGTGGATTCCTGGACACGCAGAACACTACCTTTTAGCTGATGGCGAGAAAAGTATCCTTGACTTTTGGCTGTTCCTTAATGAATGCCATATTGCAGTTTCCTCTGCAGTGTCTTCCTTAACCCACGCAAGAGCTAGAGTGACGCCGGTTTCCTAATATTCACGGTGGCATTAATGACAAAAATAAATAAATAAGGCCTCTGGTTGCGACCATTGCCCACTTTGCCCCACCCCTCCTTTAGGGCGCCGGTAAGGTTCCTTTAAAAAATAAAATAAAATAAAATAAAATAAAATAAAAATGAAAACGGGAAAGACTACCGCTCGAAATAAGCGGGATATTCGGGTTCGAGTCCCGGTCTGGCACAAATTTTAATTGTTATTCCAGTAATCCTTATTCGCAATTGCGAATTCATTTGATGTGATTCGTAATGGCTGTGGTCGCCGCAGTGCCTGTTGCTTTGGGTTTGGGGGTTTGAGTTTTTGGGGGAGGAGACAAAATAGAGACGTCATCGGTCTCATCGGAGTTGAGAAGGACGGGGAAGGAAGTCGGCCGTGTCCTTTCAAAGGAACCATCCTGGCATTTGCCTGGAGCGATTTAGGGACCTTTGTCTTTCGCGGGAAAGTGCTCTATCAGCTGAGCTACCCAAGCACGACTCACGCTCCGTAGTCACAGCTTTACTTCCGCCAGTACCTCGTCTCCTGCCTTCCAAACTTTACAGAAGCTCTCCGAGTTCGAGTCTCGGTCCGGCACACAGTTTTAATCTGCCAGGAAGTTTCTAAATCAGGATGGCCGGATGCGGGATTGAACCGCCGTCTCCTGAATGCGAGTCGAGTGTACTAACCAGTGCGCCAACTCGCTCGGTGTTCCTTTGGAGATGCTTTCTTGAGCAAAGGAACCTTGCATCGTAATCAGAATAACACAGGCTCTGCAACATAGTTTACATTGTATTTTTAAAAGCATGTTACAAATCGAAGTGTTCTTTCAAGATACGACCGCTCACACAATTTCTGGCTGTGAAGGAAGATATGCTGTTCCAAGACAGGGTTACTTACAATGGCGCTTGAACACCAGTACGTTTGTAATATTCTGTTGGTCTACAAGTATGAGTTGATACTGTGTACGAGCCGCTGGGATCTGACAAATTATTACAGCCTCGACGAGCATATATTGGTAAGTGTTTTGTAACATGAAACTTTTTGAAAGGTAAATCACGATTGTTTTACAACTAACTAGTACTATGGGTATATTTTCTGAGCTCCTGCCAATATCTTATGAAAAATATGCAGACTTTCAAGAACTTGAACAGCTCTGTGGTGAAGGTGCAAGAAATATCTATTACAGGCTACCACATAACGAACCAAAACCCAACACTCACAAAAAGTAACTTATAATGCTAAACAACACAGTGGAACGACTTTCTTTTTTTAGTAGACATGTACTTCCTTTGCATTTACTGCCTTTTGACTGAAGTGTTTTAAGTTTTTTTTTTCTAATCTTGGACGTTTAAATCCCCTCTCTTGATAAATGTACAAAACGTGAGTTACCCCATTTTTTCCCTGGACTCTTGAGTTGTATTATAAACCATGTGTTCCTGTACGAGACTAAAACATCATTACACCATTACACTTGCTGTCAATGCCGAAATAGTAAACTTCCTCGAATAAATGATGCTATACACGGAGCGCAGACCTGTAACACGTTCGTCTGTTTCTGAGACGGCATGGATGCGTTTTCTTACGAAGTGTATCGTTCATTGAGGGAACGCGAATAAATAAAAACGACCACGATATTACGCATTTATTTCTGTTGTATATCTGTCTTTCTTTTTGTTCATAACTGTCTTTTTTGTTTTGAAAATTATGAGACACATGATGTTAGTAGTTCAAATGAGTGTTCTAAATTTATCAGGGTTTAAACTATGAAACAGAATCTATTTACGCGCTGTATGTGCCAATACTGTTTCTAGGATGCGATTTTCACTCTGCAGCGGAGTGTACGCTGATACGAAACTTACTGGCAGATTAAAACTGTGTGCCGGACCGAGACTCGACGTCGGGGCCTTTGCCATTCGTGGGCAAGTGCTCTACGAGTCGAAACATTCTGCTAATAGTCCAGTTATAAATGATAGAAATCTGCACCTTGGTCAAGGAGTCACTCGAAACCGTTGCGTGAACGTCTTTGGAAAATCCATTTCCGCTCTAGATTTTCTTTCAATTTGTGGAAAAGATGTATGATGTAAGATCTAGACTGGTCAATCAGCGTCGACCACGTCTGTGCGATTTTGGTCAAATTGTTGGCACCACTTCACTATGGCTGGATAGTAAACTGCCATTAGGTTAAGACACCATCAGAATTTCACATTGGGTCTGTATGCCGTTTAAATTATTTGCTCACTATAATCTCAATGTCACATGTTCGTCGGAGTACGTTCCCAGTTACCATGCCGTTTCAGTCGCTCACTGTGATGCACCTATTATTCGTACTGCATCAGGACTGCTTCTGCAGGATATCCGGAACATGTATTCTCGTCTGACATTACACCACTGTTGTTGCGAATTGGTACTAGCTTGGGGTGACAAGGGTAACTTTCTTCCTTAAAACGCTCCGTATTTTATTGTATCGCATACAGGTACTAGTGAGCAATTTCATCCGTGACAGCTGTCGTGTTAGTGAGATAGGGTGCCGACGCCTACTATGGGTCTTCAGAACTAGCTTTCACCATCGGACTGAGAGTCGAATTCAGAACGGATAAGACGGGTGAAGTCAGTGTATTTAATCAGAACTTCTTCTCCATGCTTTGCCGGCGATGGGCTTTTCACGTGCCACGATGCCAAGGACGTACAAGTAGTACCGTAACCCGGTATGACCGGCGACACAGTCACCAGTCGCGAACAGTCAGTTGATGACAGGTCATCAATGACGATAGCGAATTTTAACAGCGGATACACTGGCCACAGTGTAGCAGATCACTCGCCAGTTCAGGGCTGGACAACAGAAGCAGATGGAGCAGCCGAACCATACAGAACCACCCTATGGATGCGGTAAATAAATGCCACTGCTCCGCAATAGTCCTGTGCTCATTGTACGCCAGAGGGTACAGAGATTCGTGTAGCGTGCTAACTGCAAGTTGTTCAGTTGCCAGAGGGAGTTGCGGGAAGCAGGTGAAGCAAGCCTGGTCCCCTACATAGACAGTTATGAAGCCGTGTGGGACAACAAACCCCGTCTCCGTATCACAATGCAGGCATCGCAACCTGTCGTTCGTGGTTCTGCGAAAGCATAAGTCACGCACGGGGGGAAGAAATCGTTTATATGTTATTTGTAATCGGAACTGAAATAGTTTTATGCGAAAGCAGAAGTCATGCACGGAAAAAGAAATCTCTTAAATGTTGTTCGTAGTCGGAAGTGAAATCGTGTTCTGTACTAATATATTCAATGAAGGTTCTTACTGCAACACAGTAAGAACTGTACTGTACTGCAACACATCCTCCCCCCATGTACCATGGACCTTGCCGTTGGTGGGGAGGCTTGCGTGCCTAAGCGATACAGATAGCCGTACCGTAGGTGCATCCACAACGGAGGGATATCTGTTGAGAGGCCAGACAAACGTGTGGTTCCTGAAGAGGGGCAGCAGCCTTTTCAGTAGTTGCAGGGGCAACAGTCTGGATGATTGACTGATCTGGCCTTGTAACGATAACGAAAACGGCCTTGCTGTGCTGGTACTGCGAACGGCTGAAAGCAAGGGGAAACTATGGCCGTAATTTTTCCCGAGGGCATGCAGCTTTACTGTATGATTAAATGATGATGGCGTCCTCTTGGGTAAAATATTACGGAGGTAAAATAGTCCCCCATTCGGATCTCCTGGCGGGGACTACTCAAGAGGATGTCGTTATCAGGAGAAAGAAAACTGGCCTTCTACGAATCGGAGCGTGGAATGTCAGATCCCTTAATCGGGCAAGTAGGTTAGAAAATTTAAAAATGGAAATGGATAGGTTAAAGTTAGATATAGTGGGAATTAGTGAAGTTCGGTGGCAGGAGGAACAAGACATTTGGTCAGGTGACTACAGGGTTATAAACATAAAATCAAATAGGGGTAATGCAGGAGTAGGTTTAATAATTAATGGGAAAATATAAATGCGAGTAAGCTACTATAATCAGCATAGTAAACGCATTATTGTGGCCAAGATAGATATGAAGCCCACACCTACTACAGTAGTACAAGTTTATATGCCAAATAGCTCTGCAGATGATGAAGAAATTGAAGAAATGTATGATCAAATAAAAGAAATTATTCAGATAGTGAAGGGTGTCGAAAATTTAATAATCATGGGTGACTGGAATTCGGTAGTAGGAAAAGGGAGAGAAGGAAACGTTGTAGGTGAATATGGACTGGTGCAAAGAAATGAAAGAAGAAGCCGCCTAGTAGATTTTTGCACAGAGCACAACTTAATCATGGCTAGCACTTGGTTCAAGAATCATAAAAGAAGACTGTATACATGGAAGAAGCCTGGAGATACTGACAGGTTTCAGATAGATTATACAATGGTAAGACAGAGATTTAGGAACCAGGTTTTAAATTGTAAGACATTTCCAGGGACAGATGTGGACTCTGACCACAATCTATTGGTTATGACCTGTAGATTAAAACTAAAGAAACTGCAAAAAGGTGGAAATTTAAGGAGATGGGACCTGGATAAACTAAAAGAACCAGAGGTTGTACAGAGTTTCAGGGAGAGCATAAAGGAGCAATTGACACGAATGGGGGAAAGAAATACGGTAGAAGAAGAATGGGTAGCTTTGAGGGATGAAGTAGTGAAGGCAGCAGAGGATCAAGTAGGTATAAAGACGAGGGCTAGTAGAAGTCCTTGAGTAACAGAAGAAATATTGAATTTAATTGACGAAAGGAGAAAATATAAAAATGCAGTAAATGAAGCAGGCAAAAAGGAATACAGACGTCTCAAAAATGAGATCGACAGGAAGTGCAAAATGGCTAAGCAGGGATGGCTAGAGGACAAATGTAAGGATGTAGAGGCTTATCTCACTAGGGGTGAGGCAGATACTGCCTACAGGAAAATTAAAGAGACCTTTGGAGATAAGAGAACCACTTGTATGAACATCAAGAGCTCAGATGAAAACCGCGGTTCTAAGCAAAGAAGGGAAAGCAGAAAGGCGGAAGGAGTATATAGAGGGTCTATACAAGGGCGGTGTACTTGAGGACAATATTATGGAAATGGAAGAGGATGTAGATGAAGATGAAATGGGAGATACGATACTGCGTGAAAAGTTTGACAGAGCGCTGAAAGACCTGAGTCGAAACAAGGCCCCCGGAGTAGACAACATTCCGTTGGAACCACTGACGGCCTTGGGAGAGCCAGTCCTGACAAAAATCTACCATCTGGTGAGCAAGATATATGAGACAGGCGAAATACATTCAGACTTCAAGAAAAATATAATAATTCCAATCCCAAAGAAAGCAGGTGTTGGCAGATGTGAAAATTACCGAACTATCAGTTTAATAAGTCTCAGCTGCAAAATACTAAAGCGAATTCTCTACAGACGAATGGAAAAACTAGTAGAAGCCGACCTCGGGGAAGATCAGTTTTATATTCCGTAGAAATGTCGGAACACGTGAGGCAATACTGTCCCTACGACTTACCTTAGAAGCTAGATTAAGGAAGGGCAAACCTACATTTCTAGCATTTGTAGACTTAGAGAAAGCTTATGACAATGTTGACTGGAATACTCTCTTTCAGATTCTGAAGGTATCAGGGGTAAAATACAGGGAGCGAAAGACTATTTACAATTTGCACAGAAACCAGATGGCAGTTATAAGAGTCGAGGGACATGAAAGGGAAGCAGTTGTTGGGAAGGGAGTGAGACAGGGTTGTAGCCTCTCCTCGATGTTATTCAATCTGTATATTGAGCAAGCAGTAAAGGAAACAAAAGAAAAATTCGGAGTAGGTATTAAAATCCATGGAGAAGAAATAAAAATGTTGAGGTTCGCCGATGTCATCGTAATTCCGTCAGAGACAGCAAAGGACTTGGAAGAGCAGTTGAACGGAATGGACAGTGTCTTGAAAGGAGGATATAAGATGAACATCAACAAAAGCAAAACGAGGATAATGGAATGTAGTCGAATTAAGTCGGGTGATGCTGAGGGAATTAGATTAGGAAATGAGACACTTAAAGTAGTAAAGGATTTTTGCTATTTGGGGAGCAAAATAACTGATGATTGTCGAAGTAGAGTCGATATAAAATGTAGACTGGCAATGGCGAGGAAAGCGTTTCTGAAGAAGAGAAATTTGTTAACATCGAGTATAGATTTAAGTGTCAGGAAGCCATTTCTGAAAGTATTTGTATGGAGTGTAGCCGTGTATGGAAGTGAAACATAGACGATAAATAGTTTGGACAAGAAGAGAATAGAAGCTTTCGAAATGTGGTGCAACAGAAGAATGCTGAAGATTAGATGGGTAGATCACGTAACTAATGAGGAAGTATTGAATTGGATTGGGGAGATGTTTGTGGCACAACTTGACCAGAAGAAGGGATAGGTTGGTAGGACATGTTCTGAGACATCAAGGGATCACCAATTTCGTACTGGAGGGCAGCGTGGAGGGTAAAAATCGTAGAGGGAGAGCAAGAGATGACTACACTAAGCAGATTCAGAAGGATGTAGGTTGCAGTAGGTACTGGGAGATGAAGAAGCTTGCATTAGATAGAGTCGCATGGAGAGCTGCATCCAACCAGTCTCAGGACTGAAGACCACAATAACAACACTGCAACACAAAAATTGCTTGCACTTATCCCATGGAAAGGAACTTGAAGTACGGGACAGTAAGACCGCAGACTACAATGGCTATCTCACCCATTACGGTCAGCTAGGTAACACTGATTGCAACCAAAAAGAAATAACTACCGCCCGAAGCCTAACGACCTCTCCGGCTCGGGTGTTCGAAGCCAATAGGCCAACTTTCAGTTAACACAGTGAATGGGCCCGAGGACGACGTAGGAAAGTCGTGGCTTGGTGACTCGCGATGCGCGTTAGAACATGCAGATGATAGAGTGAAATTACCTCTAAGACTGAAAGAGGCAAGTGGGCATCTATCACGAAGGTCGTGGGGGAGGTCTTATGTCAGCATTGCTTACGTGATACGAAGTGGGCCCCCCTCGACACGATGAACGTTGACGTCTGTAGTACGTCAATAGCTTCTTAGAGACAAAGCAGCACCTTTTCCTGACGAGCGAACTCTTCTCACCAAAATACCTGCAGCGTCTGATGAGGTTCGTATGATGCCTGGTGTAGGTGGTGGAATGAGTCAGGATCTTCTACGAAGACGTTGTATTGATATGGTTTTCGCCATTTTGAACACCTTCCATAACGTACAACATTGCCGAGTTAACAGTACAATATCGTTGTTGGACTTTTCCTTTTTGTTCCTGATGTTCCAAACATTTCACTAAATGAGCACTACATGCAAACCGTAACTTCATATTCCAAAGTGGTTGCATTCCGGTTCCTCTGTCATCTTCTTTAATTCGTGTACAACATTTTGAACCGTCCTTTATAGGTAATTAACAGCCACACTTGCAAGCGATTTACACCGCAATTGTTTCTACTAAAGCTTTGAATACGAGTAGGTTATTTTTTGACCACAGATTTCAAGCTTTGAAGCTTGCGTGTTTATTTGAACAGGTTAACAATCAGTTTACATTCATGTAAACAGTGCTGCTCCTTACACGACTGCACAATTCCGCTTATTACAATCATTTTCATTGATCGCGTATGCACTTTGTTATGATTAGCGGTTTCGGTGTTAGCTATTTTGAGTCGGTACAGCAAATACGAAAGAAAAACGATTAACAGCTGAATCAAAATAACAAATAACAATTGACATCTAAATAGATTGAAAGAATAACGTAGGTACAATTTGCAGACATAACAATTTTTCCTGCTGCTCAATACAAAATGTATCCCGTTGTAAGTTTAGCCAATAGATCTCGAGACGCAATTTGGGCATTGCATGACATATACTTCTGAACAGAGTAATGAACTTTTACTGTCATTAACTACGTCTATGAACAGATCCTGTCGTTAGTGACCTTGAAAGTCCTTGCAGTGTTTTGTCCGAAATTCTGCTGTTATAGGTTATCGCAGCCTATTTCTTCTTTCGTTGGTAGATTTATAACGTCTCTTACTATTGTGGAACTTCCATTTTTTGTTTCAGCTTATTATACATTTTTATAACATCAAGTTCTTTATGTCACTTGGATATTGTCACTTGTTTCGCAAAACGAAGTTCTCTTTTTAATTCATCATTATCGTGCCTCAGTTTCAACATCCTATTGAAGAAAGTCTGAAAATATACCATCTGTATCGCCATGGAGCGCATGAGACTATTTACTATGGTATCCATATTAGTAGCCTTTCGAAAAATTCCTAATTGCTTGGAAATAGTTGGGTCCAGAAAGTTAATGCTATTATTTTTTCAAATTTAGTGGGCTTGCGGAAGGGTAATGCCTCCGAATTTTTAAGTAAAACTCTTGAAGTTTTCTCAATAAAAGAAACGTTACTAATATCGTACATCTTTATTCTCCATTTCTACATAATTATTTCTCAACATAATCAGCCTGGCGACGAACACATTTCTCCCAACGAGAGAGATCAAACTGTTGATACCGTGACTATAAAATGTTTGACTTTATTGTTGGAGCCAAAAGCTCACCTCTGCTTGCATCGGCTCATCGCTATCAAAGTAAAGCTATCGAATGTGTTTTTTAAGTTTTAGAAACAGATGAAATTCGGTTGGGGCAAAAAACGGGACTGTATGGAGGATGAGGAATAGTAGTGAACAAAAGGTGTCGGGTTGTTGGAGAAGTCGCACCACCCACGTGCAGTCTGGTATTGTCATGCTGAAGGAAAAGATGCACCATATGTAGACTATTTAAATTCGCACTTTCAATTTTATGAGTGTCTTGAAATACGTGTAGAATTTATGCTGGTGCCTTTAGGCACCAATTCGAAATGCACCACACCTTTAACATCCCACAACACTTCAAGCGCCGGCCGTCGCAGCCGACAGGTTCTAGGCGCTTCAGTCTGGAACCGCGCGAGCGCTACGGTCGTCGGTTGGAATCCTGCCTCGGGCATGGATGTGTGTGATGTGCTTAGGTTAGTTAGGTTTACGTAGTTCTACGTTTTGGGGACTGATGACCTCAGATGTTGAGTCTCATGGTGCTCAGAGCCATTCGAACTCTACGAGCATGACTTTCTGCCTGCTAATAGCATGGTCGTCAACGTTTTTGGCGTCGATGGTCCTTTTTGGCGGAATACCACAGATGATGTCTTGTTTGCAGAGTCAAATTTAAGAATCCAGATCTCATTACTTGTCAACATGTTGTTAAGGAAAAAATCACCCTCACGCTCATTTTCAACTGGAGGCACGTTTCTGCGGTTAGAAATTCGATTTAGGCGCGCTGTTTCTCACGCACTGACATAGTTACGTCAGGCACCGCCATGTTACACAGTACAAATCGGAACTCTCTAGCGGCGGAGGGCTACAACTTGCGTAGGCGAAGCGTCAAAGTCGACCGACTGATACACGTGACATGTAATTCCTCAGCAGATATTGAGAACGGTATTAAAAATAAATTCGGAGGCATTACTTCTCAGCACGAGATATGTTTGGATCCATCTTCCTCATTTTCATAGATTTCTTTTATATTTTTGCAGTTTCGCTTGCACAAAAGAATGATATAGTAAACGTAACTTTCTGGAATACGGAATATTCTTCTGTACTTTTGCTTTTGATAAAAAAAATTGTTTTCTAAGTCATTTATGGTACCTGTACGGGTTCCTTCGAGGCTGTAGTACATAGCTAGACAATCTTAGTGACGAAAACGTCTGCTGTTAAATTTAAAATACACTACTGGCCATTAAAATTGATACACCATGAAGATGATGTGCTAAGGACGACAAATTTCACCGACAGGAAGAAGATGCTATATTATGCAAATCATTAGCTTTTCAGAGCATTCGCACAAGGTTAGCGCCATTGGCGACACCTACAACGTGCTGACATGAGTAAAGTTTCCAACCGATTTCTCATACGCAAACAGCAGTTGACCGCCGTTGCCTGGTGAAACGTTGTTGTGATGCCTCGTGTAAGGAGTATAAATGCGTACCATCACTTTTCCGACTTTGATATAGGTCGTATTGTAGCCCATCGCGATTGCGGTTTATCGTCCCGCGATATTGCAGCTCGCGTTGGTCGAGATCTAGTGACTGTTTGCAGAATATGGAATCGGTGGGTTCAGGAGGGTAATACGGAACGCCGTGCTGGAACCCCACGGCCTCGTATCACTAGCAGTTGAGATGACAGGCATCTTATCCGCATGTCTGCATGGCTGTAACGGATCGTGCAGCCACGTCTCGATCCCTGAGTCAACAGATAAGGACATTTGCAAGACAACAACCATCTGCACGAACAGTTCGACGACGTTTAGAGCAGCATCACAGACAGGAGCGCCTGCGATGGTGGACTCTACGACGAACCTGGGTGCACGAAAGGCAAAACGTCATTTTTTCGGATGAATTCATATTCTGTTTACAGCATCATGATGGTCGCATCCGTGTTTGGCGACATCGTTGAGAACGCACATTGGAAGCGTGTATTCGTCATCACCATACTAGTTTATAACCCGGCTTGATGGTATGGGGTACCATTGGTTACACGTCTCGGTCACCTCTTGTTCGCATTGGCGGCACTTTGAACAGTGGACGTTACATTTCAGATGTGTTACGGCCCATGGCTCTACCCTTCATTTGATCCCTGCGAAATCTTACATTTCAGCAGGATAATCCACATGTTGCAGGTCCTGTACGGGACTTTCTGAATACAGAAAATGTTCGACTGATGCCCTGGCCAGCACAGTCTCCAGATCTCTCACCAATTGAAAACGTCTGGTCAATGGTGGCCGAGCAATTGGCTCGTCACAATATGCCAATCACCACTCTTGATGAACTGTGGTATCGTGTTGAATCTGCATGGGCAGCTCTACCTGTACACGCCATCCAAGCTGTGTTTGACTCAATTCCCAGGCGTATAAAGGCCGTTATTACGGCCAGAGGTGGTTGTTCCGGGTACTGTTTTCTCAGGAACTATATCACCCAAATTGCGCGAAAATGTAATCTCATGTCATTTCTTGTATAATATATCTGTCCAATGAATACCAGTTTATCATCTGCATTTCTTCTTGGTGTAGCAATTTTAATGACCAGTAATGTAATTTCTCAGCAGATATTGAGAATAGTATAAAAAATTCAGAGGCACTACCTCTCAGCACGACCTATGTTAGGAACCATGTTCCTGATTTTGATTGATTTATTTTATATCTTTCCAGTTTCGCTTGCACAAAAGAATGGTATGGTAAACGTAACTTTCTGTAATACAGATCATTCTTGTGTATTTTTGCGTTTGACTTAAAAAAAATGTTTCTAAATTTTTAATGGCACCTGTATGGGTTGTTTCTAGGCTGTAGCATATTGCTAGACAATCTTACTGACGAAAACTTCTGCCGTTAAACATAAAATAGTTAAACGACAGGACAAATTCTAACGTTTCGAGCATCTCAATTGTTTCTCGTTGACTAATTTTGCCGTGTGTTAGGAGATACTTTTTAATGATTTCTGTCGGGATGACTGGTGAATTTCTTATACTGTTGGTATATTTTGTGTAAGTAGTGTTCAAACTGCCAATGTCAGGGATCGTTTGTGTTGGAGTAATCTAATTCGAATTTTCTCTTCATTTTGCGAAACGATGCAGGACAGGGGCTAGAGCAGGAGCAATGTAAGGTAGAGATGAGGTGAGGTGAGATGGGCGGTCCAGCAGCCGTTGGCAGCGGCCCGCGGCGTCGGCAGATGCCAGAGGCTCGCGGCGACTCATCGATCGCTCGCACCTCGCTGCTCCTCGCGATTTATCAAAGAGAATTGTTTCCGCGGCGCAGCGTACGCAGCCGGGCCCTCATCAATAACTCGGCGCGGGAGCGGCCAAAGAGCGGAATGCCGCCTGGGCCACTGCGAGCCTCCCTGTGGATGGCTGCGGGCACCGCGCCGCGCCACCGGCAGGCCGCCGCCGCAGGTGCCGTGCCGCAGTAACCGGCCGCACGACACCGCCCCCGGCCACCCATTGGTGCGCACTCTTAGTGGCTGACGTCACCAAGGTAACAAAGGCTGTGAACTGTTTTGTGACTCACGTTATAAATAATGAAAGATTTTGGATTGAGAGTTTCTATGTAGGGAATGAGCCGTGTGTCGGCTCTCAACATATATCGCGCTGTTAAGATTGTTCTGAGTCCTTCCATTCCATCGTCAATTGATTCTTTCATATTTATCGTTACGATTATTCCCATTTAAAGAGAGCGTTTGAATTCCTTTATGATGATTGTTTGTGTTTTTTCTCAGCCCAAATTTTCTTCATGTGTTCACTGTGTTGTTTCTTTCGCTCCGCTGTCCATTTGCATACTGGTCTCTTCTGTGTTGTGTCAAATTTATGTTTTTTGATGATGTTCCTGAATTCAGTTCTGTTTTCTGCATCGTTTACTGTTATGTGTGCTTGGCTGAGGTACTCTTCAAGTTCTTTTACCCATTTTGTTTTTCCCCTGCCTGAGTTGATGACTTGAGGAATTCGCTTTGAAATTCTGTTTTCATTCATCCTGTAGATATGTCCACAGAACTGCATTCTTCTTTTCCTTATGGTATCCGCAATCATGTCTGTATATTTATATAATTCTGATGTTGGTCTCTTCTTCCAGATTCCTTGCTCTTGTATCGGGCCAAAAATTTTCTGAGAGTTTTCCTTTCTTGTTTCTCTATTTCTTTGATTTTAGTTTGCCCACCTATTGCGTTGTTTCAGATGTATACAGTGCCTTCGGAAGTACGACAGTGTTGTAGCACCTCAATTTTGCGTTAATGGATATGGACTATTTGTTATAATAGTTGAACGTGAGTTTATAGGCTTTCTGTAGTTTTTTTATTCTTTCCTCATTGGCCTTTAGGTTCATCCCTGATGGGTGGATGACTTCTCCCAGGTACTTAAAATGTGGTACTTGTACGATTTTCCGATGGGTTGTCACAATAGGCAATTTGCCTTGTGGCACTCTTTCTATGTACTGGGTTTTCTCATGCGAAATTTCCAGGCCATTCTTTGTGCAATTTCGTGTAACTTCTCTATGGCGTTAGTGGCTTCTCTTCTATTATTTGTGAGAATTGCAAGGTCATCTGCAAAAGCTAACCACTTCACATTGAATCTATTATCTTTTCTAATGCCAATTTGAATTCCTTTGACTTCTTTTTCCCATGTCCTGCTAATTTTTTCAAGAATGATATTAAAGAGTAATGGTGAAAGTCCGTCACCCTGTCGCACTCCAGTTTGGGTTTCAAACGGTTCAGAGATATCCCCCATAAATTTAACCTTGGATCACGGCAGTCAGCTAGGCGCAGTATTTCTTGATTTCTGAAAAGCATTTGACTCAGTAACGCATCTACGCTTATCAAAAGTACGATCATATGTGGTGTCAAGAGAAATTTGTTACTGGATTGAGAGTGTCTATGTAGGGAAGAAGCAGCATGTTATCCTGGATGGAGAGCCAACGTCAGAGGCTGAAGCAACTTGGTGTGTGCCCCAGGCAAGTCTGTTGGGACCCTTGCTGTTCAAATTGCATGTCAATGACCTCGCGGACGATATTAATAGTAATCTCAGCCTTTTTGCAGATGATGTAGTAATTCACAGGGAAGTACTATCTGAAAGAAACTGGATAAATCTTCAGTCATAAATTGATAGGACTTCAAAAAGTGGCGTAAAGATTGGCATCTTACTTTAAATGTTCAGAAATATAAAACTGGGAATTTCACAAAACGAAAAAACGTAGTAGATATGAATATAATATCAAGGAGTCGCTACTGGTATTGGACGATTCGTACAAATATCTGGGTGTAATACTTTGTAGGGATGTGGAATGGGATGGTCAGATAGGTTCATTCGCTGGCAAAGGTGGAAGACTTCGGTTTATCGGTGGAATATGTTAGAAGTCACCGCGTATCGCTCCCATAGGAATCGTGAGGGCAAGACTACACTAATTACAGCACTTAAAGGGGCACTTAAGCAATCATTCTTCCTGGTATCCATACGGAATGGAACGGGGAAGAACCCTAATAACTGGTACAATGGGATGTACCCTATGCCATGCAAAAAAGTGACTCTGAGCGCTATGGGACTGAACATCTATGGTCATCAGTCCCCTAGAACTTAAAACCACTTAAACCTAATTAACCTAAGGACATCACACAACACCCAGTCATCACGAGGCAGAGAAAATCCCTGACCCCGCCCGGAATCGAACCCGGAAACCCGGGCGCGGGAAGCGAGAACGCTGCCGCACGACCACGAGCTGCAGACCCTACGCCATGCACATCACAGTGGATTGGAGAGTATAAATGTACACGTAGATATAGAAACGACAGCAATTAACGCTTTTATCAAAGCACAATAAACTATATAAATATAAAACACTTCTTAAACCCTAGAGCAGTGACTTGCAATCTACAGTATAGTCCCACTATTCCGAACCCCTTTATTCCAAAAATCCGCCCAATCCGAACAGAGGCCAGAAAAAACACATTTTTTTAAACTTAAAAACAAGAGAAATTTAAAAGACGTTCGTGAAAAGACGTACATTTATTATTGTACAAAGAGAGCCTAAGCTTGATCAAACCTGAAGCTGGAATGAAACATGGTTACTTACAATGAAATGATAATTAAATCAAGACACTAAGCTGTCGACAGGCGTTGATATACATCAACGGAGACAGTTGAAAATGTGTGCCCTGACCGGGACTCGAACTCAGGATCGCCTGCTCACATGGCACACGTTCTATCCATCTGAGCCACCGAGGGCACAGAGGATAGTGCGACTGCAGGGATTTATTCCTTTCACGCTCCCCGTGAGACCCACATTTCCAACTTAATGTCCACACACTAAATTCGTAGTGCCCCTGCCCATTACACTCATTACTCGCGGCAGACAATCTTACCGAGTCCCGTAAGAGTTTAGGCAATGAGTGTGTATCCAGGACAGAAGAAGAAGGTAAATGGACGGAACAGATACCATCTTCATATGGTTGCTTACAGTACAGTACGTACAATACATGTCGGCTGCATTTATATAACTCTGCCGAATAATTTTAATTACTGCTAACCACAAAACATACCCAATTTACACACACTTAAGAAGTGAAGTCAGTCATTTTTATCCGACGAAGAGAACTGAATCGACTTGAGAATGCAATGTCCGCCATCGTCCCATGAACATAGCATCATTTGGTGTTGATGAAGCATGCTGTTCGACGTAACGTAAGACGAGTTCCAAAGCATTTGCCGCCTTTCAGTTTGAGCGTTCACCACCTTCTTGCTTTCGTCCGAGTCCGTATGGGCTGATGAGCAATGCACCATTCCTACCACATCTTCGTCACCGTACTCCTGGCGGCTATTGTCGTCAACAGCAGGACACTCCACAACAAAGTTTTCTTCTGTGTCTTCGCAGCCAGGAATTTTCTTGAAGTTCACAGACTCACTGGTGTAAAAGTTGTTTCAACAACTTCCAGTATATGCGAGAGATTTTTCCATGATTTTTGTATGCTCCTTTTATGACGTTATCCCATACTTCCGCCAACCAGTAAATCAAATATTTTGTTATATTTTCTTAATGTTTTGCAGGATTGTGATTTTACTTTCATTCTCTTTGCGTACGTTAGTTGCGAAACAGCATATTTCTGTATTTTTGTTTAATAGGGCCTGCAATATACACTGGTCCATAGGCTAAAGAACTGAAGTTACATTCGATGGCAGAAAAACTGTTTGATATCTCCACAAGCAAGTTTGTTTTTTCTGGATGGGACGGAGCAAAGTCTATAAACACCAAGATTAGGCAATCGATTTTCTCTACTGAATGCAGTCATTTAGGAAGAAATTGGTGCTCGAACAATTTCTTGAACAAGTCATGCTACATCCAAGCATTTTTGTGATTCTTATAAAATACAGGAACTGAGTTGATGTTAATGTTCTTTGAACGCTCGTGGTTTCGCCGATTACCATAAGCGGAAGTTTGTTTGTTGCCGAGGTGTTGCTGCAAGCTAAGACAGTTAGACCTTGTTTGTCCATTTTAATCTGTTCAAATGGCTCTGTGCACTATGGGACTTAACATCTGTGGTCATCAGTCCCCTAGAACTTAGAACTACTTAAACCTAACTAACGTAAGGACATCACACACATCCATGCCCGATTCAGGATTCGAACCTGCGACCGTAGCAGCCGCGCGGTTCCGGACTGAGCGCGTAGAACCGCTAGACCACGGCGGCCGGCCATTTTAATCTCTGGGGCAGGTTTCTCTTCTTGCGAAGCAAGACTTAGTGTGTACAAAAACTTAAAATTCAGTCCGGTTTGATCCGAAATATAAACTTACTGCGATCCGCAGTTTTGAGAAGAAACAAGGTTTTTAAATTCTTTTAGGTAATTGGCAGCTGCTCCGCTGTAAGCTGACAACCTCTCCTCAGCAATCGTGACTTATCTAATTCCGTGTCTTTTCTTCCAACGATAAAAAAAACCACAAGTGGCTCAAAATGATGGCTCACCGGCCCTAAGCTTGTTGAGGTGGATCGCCTTTTCTTTTACCGAAGAATCAGAAATGGGGATTTCTTTCTGTCTTTTTTCTTGAGGCCTTTTCAAGTTCTTCATATGAAGACGAAGTCGTTTTTTTGCCGCTTTTCAAGAGCTATTTTACTTGAATCAGAACAACACTGCTCAATTTTAACGCCTTTTTTTAGTCACCCATCATTGATTTTCTGACACCATATTCGAGTGATAATTTAGTAGCACTTTCTCCCTTGTCCATTCTTTTTAACACTTCAAGTTTTTGTTTTAAGGTACCCGAAGAACAACTTTGTTTACTTGTCATGTTCCATGTTTAACAGTTCATGTCAAGAACTACGAACATTAATAAAAAAAGGCATAGAAAACCGGTAAAATAACTCAACACTCAAGGAACAAAGCTAACAACATTTTGCAATAATGTGTTTGGAACGCGGGAGGGAGAGGTAGGGTAGGGCATCTGCGCTATGAGCCGTCGAAGCTCACTAGCAGATGTCCTCATACTTAATTTAGGCCTTAACGAGTCAATACGTAGATATTATTCATGAAATCCGCCTTCTCCGAATTCCCGCTAAACCGAAAAGTGTTCGGTCCCAATTATCTCGAAATATCGGGACTCTATCGTATTTAAAAAAATCTGGTAGGGAGACAAATATCATGGGAACACAGCCAGAGGCAGAGAACACTGCTACGACACTGAAATCAAATCAAGCTGGGAGAGGAACATAAAAGTCAGTCAGAATTCATCTAGTAATCAGCCCTGCGTACAGGAAACTAATGGAATATGTGGCTTCTCACGAAATTAATGGAAGAAAAGGTAACTGGTGTTCAACGTTTAACTAATTGTGGAAATCATGCCGTAAGCAGTGATGGTGAAATGGTCGTATGGCATTGATGGCCAGGATTCCCCACCTGGTTAAGTTCGGCCGCCGAGTTGCAAGTCTTTTTGGCTGAGGTCACATTGGGCGACTTGAGCGTCAGTGATGATGAATATAACTCCCAGTCAGCGAGCGGAGAGAATCTCCGACACGGCCGGGAATCGAAACAGGGGCTGCTGCATGGCAGTCAGACGCACTGAGAACATTGTTTTCCACTGTGATGTACATTATAAGGGAAGGAAGGGAACAGGAGAAACAATGAGGGTTATATATCCGTCCAAGAGCGGAGTGTGTAGGAAGGGGGAAAGGAGGAGCAGGGTTTGTAATTGAGGCCTGGGTGACGATGACCCCGGACCCCTCTACAGTCGGATGCACAGGAGGGTAGTGTATGTCGTAGACAGGATGGAGTAAGGCAGATTACTTTTATTTATTTAATTCCAATTCGGGTGGCGTGGGAGGAGAGGGTGAAGTGTCATGGTGCTACCTCATGTGGGCTGCTTTGTTCTTGGAGTAAGACGCACTCGCCTTTGTAACGATCTCAGAATGCGGAGACGAAATAAGAAGATGCATCGAGAAGAGCAGGACGAGAAGTCTTAAAAGGAGAAGGGCGGAGTCGGAATAAGCCCCATTACGCCACAACCGGGTGAGGGCCGACGTGAATCCACCATGCAAGCAATTGGCAAACAGGGTTAGGTAACTGGGTTGTCACTCCAAGTCGGTGCGGGCCTCCTGTAACCTACATCAAAAGCGGCAACTTGTATGTCACTGTCGCCGAAGATGTAGCTGATCCTCCAGCCTTTTATCCATAGTGGCGTTATTTCTGGCAGTTGGGAAGTATATGTCCACAGGAAAGATGTCTTCAATCATAGTCGGAGGAATGCGGAAAAAGCGGCTGAACTCCCTTATGTCAAGGGTTGATGGGCATGTAAGACGGTGGATGTCCTCATCGAGATTTCGGCAGGCAGAGCAAAACGTAGTTTCAGCTAATCGAATTGCAAGTACTTCTGTGGTGTCGCAATTTTGGCATTAGTAACCAAGTACCATATTACTCGAACTTTTCTGGGGAGGAAAACTTGGTGGACATGGCGGCATACATTTGGCCAATGAAAACTACACCACTCCATCTTTCAGTTAATGGTACAGCAGCCTCTTGAGATGTTCAAGAAAAAATAGGCAGATTCAGTTGCAAAATGTTTTTTTTATTTACTTAATTTGAGACGTGTTTAGCCGACCGCTGTGGCGGAGTGGTTCTAGGCGCTTCAGTCTGGAAGCGCGCTGCCGCTACGATCGCACGTTCGAATCCTGCCTCGGGCGTGCATGTGTGTTATGTCCTTAGGTTATTTAGCTTTAAGTAGGGCACTGATGACCTCTGATGTTAAGTCCCATAGTGCTTAGAGCCATTTGAACCATTTGATTTGAGACGTGTTTCACTCTTACAGGAGCATCATCAGTCATCTGTGGGAAAAACAAGAGACAGTGTGCGTCACAAAATAAAATTAAGCATCTTGATCATGATGCACACAATATTGACATACGGGTAGATATTTTGTAGCCCGTTTCAATGACCATCTTTTAACAAAAAAGGGAAACTCACACAATATTCACCTTTCGCTCAACATTTGAAAACTTCTGGCCATCGCCCTCCACCCATATTTTGCATATTGTACGAAAAGGCAAGAAGATGAACATCCTTGAAGAGTCTAAAATTTCGAAAAGAGTCTATTTTAAGAGCCCAGGTCTCGTCAACGAACGACTGACCTATCACAACCAGGATTACTTCGAAGCTCTGATGCTATTTAAATAAATGTTTATGCACACTTGGCTTTGGTTTATAGATTGATTTGGTTTAATGGTGCTTCCTTGTTTTTGCTTACGTAGTGACTCTAAGTTTATCGTTACACTGTAAACACACTCTGTTTTCCCGTCTAGTGCCGCCAATTCCTACCCGTGTCGGTCATTTTCATTCATAGCTAGGAGCCATAAACACATGCCATTAGATTGTTTTATACTCTTGGCCTAAATTGCAAACATGCCCTGTGTTGAGTTTAAAGCGAATACGCATTAACACAGATCGCGTGTGACGCTTGTGCGATTCCCTTTAGTCAGCCATAGTGCCAGTAGTGTCAGTGTCGTCGTAACTGCCGTCTGCTTCACGTCTGCTGTGCAGCGAGCTACCTTAATTTAAGTATTAACTGTATTTTTCTTACTTGTCATTTCTTCTTCCGTGTGTTTTTGTTTTTATGAAGCTTTAATTGTCGAGTGCTAGTAATAGAGTTCCACAGATATCGCGTTTGTTTGGAATACAGTCAGAGAGAGCCCCTTTAGTCAACCATAGTGCCAGTAGTGCTAGTGTTTGTTTTCAATACAGTCCAGAGACAGGTAGTGCTATTTTCATTGTTTTCTACAAGAAGTGTCTAGCAACCGTAGTTTAGTCAACTATCAGCCGCCTTTCGTGACTTAGCAATCTAGTAAAAGTTGATTAACTCTCTACAGTAAATTGATTTCTTAGGATGGATAGGATGTGTGACTGTTGTGTACGGACGCACGAGGAGCTGGCCACACTTCGCAAACAGCTGAACGTGTTGATGGCCGCGGTCAGCCGTCTTCAGGCTGCTGTCTCGGAGTGTAGTGGCAGTGGGGAGTCTGGTGCGTTGCATGGTACAACCCCTGTGTTACATGCTTCACCCACTGTCCCTGCTGTCGAGACATCTTCGCGGATACCGGGCGCAGTTGGGCCACCCTCTCCCCAAGGGGAGTGGCGGGTTCAGCGGCGTTCGCGGCGCACGAAGCGGAGGGTCAATGTGAAAGCTGGCCGTGTGGCATCGCCCGCTCTGCCTGTGAGTGCACATGTGGCTGCTCCTTCAGCAAGGTCAGAGCAGGCACACGGGGGGAGGGGTTTACTAGTTATTGGGAGCTCCAACGTTAGGCGGGTGATGGAGCCCGTTAGGGAAATAGCGGAAAGGTCAGGGAAGAAGGCCAGTGTTCACTCTGTCTGCTTGCCGGGGGGTCTCATCCGAGATGTGGAGGAGGCCCTACCGGCGGCGATAGAGAGCACTGGATGCACCCGACTGCAAATTGTTGCTCATGGCGGCACCGATGACTCCTGCCGTCTGGGTTCAGAGGTCATCCTCAGTTCGTACAGGCGGTAGGCGGAATTGGTGAAGGCGGAAAGCCTCGCTCGCGGGGTGGAATCTGAACTAACTATTTGTAGTATCGTTCCCAGAACCGATCGCGGTGCTCTGGTTTGGAGCCGAGTAGAAGGCTTAAACCGGAGGCTCAGACGATTCTGCTGAGATCTGGGGTGCAAATTTCTCGACCTCCGCTATCAGGTGCAGAAATGTAGGGTACCCCTGAATAGGTCAGGCGTGCACTACACGCAGGAAGCGGCTACAAGGGTAGCGGAGTACGTGTGGAGTGCTCTCTGAGCACTATGGGACTTAACATCTGTGGTCATCAGTCTACGTGTGGAATGCACATGTGGATATTTCAGGTTAGAGAATTCCCTCCCTAGGCCCGACAAGACGTCTCTTGAGACGCGGCAAGGTAGGAGTACGCAAAATGCAACAGGGAATAACAATATTAATGTGCTAATAGTAAACTGCAGGAGCGTCTATAGATAGGAAGGTCCCAGAACTGCTCTCATTAATAAACGGTCACAATGCCCATATACTACTAGGGACAGAAAGATGGCTGAAACCAGATGTAAACAGTAATGAAATCCTAAACTCAGATTGGAATGTATACCGTAGAGACAGGCTGGACAGTGAAGGGGGAGTCGTGATTATAGCGATACGAAGTGCAATATTATCGAAGGAAATTGACGGAGATCCGAAATGTGAAATAATTTGGGTGAAGGTCAAGTTTAAAGCAGGCTCAGACATGGTAATTGGATGTCTCTATAGGCCCCATGGCTCAGCAGCTGTTGTGGCTGAGCACCTGAAGGATAATTTGGAAAATATTTCGAGTAGATTTCCCCATCATGTTATAGTTGTGCGTGGAGATTTTAATTTGCCGTATATATACTGGGAGACTCAAACGTTCATAACGGGTGGCAGGGACCAAAAATCCAGTGAATTTATTTTAAGTGCTTTATCTTAAAACTATCTTGAGCAGTTAAACAGAGACCCGACTCGTGGCGATAACATATTAGACCTTCTGGTGACAAACAGACCCGAAATATTCGAAACAGTTAACACAGAACAGAGAATAAGCGATCATAAAGCGGTTACTGCATCGATGATTTCAGACGTAAATAGAAATATTAAAGAAGGTAGGAAGATTTTTCTGTTTAGCAAAAGTGACAAAAAGCAGATTACAGAGTACGTGACGGCTCAACACAAAAGCTTTGTCTCAAGTACAGATAGTGTTGAGGAGCAGTGGACAAAGTTCAAATCCATCGCACAATATGCGTTAGATGAGCATGTGCCAAGCAAGATCGTAACAGATGGAAAAGAGCAATCGTGGTACACCAACCGAGTTAGAAAACTGCTACGGAAGCAAAGGGAACATCACAGCAAACATAAACATAGCCAAAGTCTTGGAGACAAACAAAAATTACGCGAAGCGAAATGTAGTGTGAAAAGGGCTATGCGAGAGGCTTTCAATGAATTAGAAAGTAAAGTTCTATGTACTGACTTGGCAGAAAATCCTAAGAAATTTTGGGCTTATGTCAAAGCGGTAGGTAGATCAAAACAAAGTGTCCAGACACTCTGTGACCAAAATGGTACTGAAACAGAGGATGACAGACTAAAGGCCGAAATATTAAATGTCTTTTCCCAAAGCTGTTTCACAGAGGAAGACTGCACTGTAGTTTCTTCTCTAGATTGTCGCACAGGTGACAAAATGGTAGATATCGAAATAGACGACAGAGTGACAGAGAAACAATTAAAATCGCTCAAAAGAGGAAAGGCCGCTGGACCTGTTGAGATACCAGTTCGATTGTACACATAGTACGCGAAGGAATTGCCCCCCCACCCCATTCTTGCAGCGGTGTACCGTAGGTCTCTAGAAGAGCGTGGCGTACCAAAGGGTTGGAAAAGGGCACAGGTCATCCCCGTTTTCAAGAAGGGACGTCGAACAGATGTCCAGAACTATAGACCTATATCTCTAACGTCTATCAGTGGTAGAATTTTGGAACACGTATTATGTTCGAATATAATGACTTTTCTGGAGACTAGAAATCTACTCTGTAGGAATCAACATGGGTTTCGAAAAAGACGGTCGTGTGAAACCCAGCTCGCGCTATTCGTCCACGAGACTCAGAGGACCATAGACATGGGTTCACAGGTAGATGCCGTGTTTCTTGACTTCCGCAAGGCGTTCGATACAGTTCCCCACAGTCGTTTAATGAACAAAGTAAGAGCATATGGACTATCAGACCAATTGTGTGATTGGATTGAAGAGTTTCTAGATAACAGAACACAGCATGTCATTCTCAATGGAGAGAAGTCTTCCGAAGTAACAGTGATTTCAGGTGTGCCTCAGGGGAGTGTCGTAGGACCGTTGCTATTCACAATATACAAAAATGACCTAGTGGATAATGTCGGAAGTTCACTGAGGCTGTTTGCGGATGATGCTGTGGTATATCGAGAAGTTGTAACAGTGGAAAATTGTACTGAAATGCAGGAGTATCTGCAGCGAATTGACGCATGGTGCAGGGAATGGCAGTTGAATCTCAATGTAGACAAGTGTAATGTGCTGCCAATACATAGAAAGATAGATCCATTATCATTTAGTAACAATATAGCAGGTCAGCAACTGGAAGCAGTAAATTACATAAATTATCTGGGAGTAGGCATTAGGAGTGATTTAAAATGGAATGATCGTATAAAGTTGATCGTTGGTAAAGCAGATGCCAGACTGAGATTCATTGGAAGAATCCTAAGGAAATGCAATCCGAAAACAAAGGAAGTAGGTTATAGTACGCTTGTTCGCCCACTGCTTGAATACTGCTCAGCAATGTGGGATCCGTACCAGATACGGTTGATAGAAGAGATAGAGAAGATCCAACGGAGAGCAGCGCGCTTCGTTTCAGGATCATTTAGTAATCGCGAAAGTGTTACTGAGATGATAGGTAAAGTCCAGTGGAAGACTCTGTAGGAGAGACACTCAGTAGCTCGGTACGGACTTTTGTTGAAGTTTTTAGAACATACCTTCACCGAGGAATCAAGTAGTATATTGCTCCCTCCTACGTATATCTCGCGAAGAGACCATGAGGATAAAATCAGAGAGATTAGAGCCCACACAGAGGCATACCGACAATCTTTCTTTCCACGAACAATACGAGAGTGGAACAGAAGGGAGAACCGATAGAGGTACTCAAGGTACCCTCCGCCACACACGTTTAGGTGGCTTGCGGAGTATGGATGTAGATGTAGATGTAGATGTAGATTTTGTTACTTGTATTACTCACATACTCTGCGAGCCAAGGTCTCTTAGCCCTCAGTACTCTTTCCGTTATTTCCAGCCTTATTTACGCGTTTTCTTATGTTTGTTCCGCTTGCCGCTCTTCGCCTTCAAACATATTCTCATTTATTTCTGCAGGTGGATGTTTCCTGTATAGTTTATTGGACGAAGTGTCATTTTAGTGATTGCAGAACTTTCTATACTCTTGCCAGCGATCCTTGAGTATTTTTACGCGGTAGACGTGTCTGTAAATTTTACTGTATGACGTCCCATTTTCTGTACACTTGCCATTGCTCCTCGAGTATTTTTACCCGATGAGTTTGTCTTTCGTTACTCTCTTTTCAGAACTCAGGTCGTGATGTCCCAATTGCTCTGTTTAATCGACAATGTAGCTTTATTGCTGATTCCTGCCTGATAAACTTGTTCTGAGGAGACTTGTTTTTTCTCCCAGATGTCTGATGATGTTCTTATGAGAGTGAGGCGCTTCACAAATTAAATAAATAAATAACCATTTTTCATCCGAGACTACCTACTCTTTCTTTTAAGTTGACCAATTGATCGCAGGGTACTTCTGTTCCACAATACTGAGTGACACTCGATGTAGCATGGTGAGATAGACGTCTTTGTCCGCAGGAGAAAGCGTGGCCGGGAGCATGGCCACAATAAAGATCGCAATATGTGACAGTGAGGTATGAATGTGGCCCGCCGGCTGTGGTGGAGGGATGGAAGCTGATATGAGGACGTCCACCAAACTGCGTGTGATGTTTTCGTATCGATCGCATATACAGAGCATCAGCCCTGTGCCGTACGTTGAGTAGACCAAGTCCTCCCTCAGGCTGGAGGAGGATAAATGTTTCACATTGGACCTTAAAGACTGCTTCCGCCAATAGATACCAGACTCATTTCGAAGGAATACGGCGACTGAGGTAGACTAGTGGCTGAAGAGGGTAGATTTTTGTAGATCTTGGCGCGAACTCTCTTCAACACGCACCGAAAATTAGTGGACGTCATACGGGATGTATTGGGGTGAAGACAATGGCCAGGTAGTTAATGGTCCGCACTCGTGGGAAGGGAGCTAGTTCGCTTGGGGAGGACTTGGCCTATTGGCAGCGCTGCAGATTTATTCTCGTTCATCGAGCGGCCCGTCACTGTGCCGTATGTCATGATTGCTTCAGTGGTCTAGCAAATCGAGACGAGCAGATCGTCGACGTATGCTCGGCAGCAGAAAGTGTACTGTCGTAGCGTGACTCTCATGAGCATAGATTTAAGGTTCCCAATAAGGAGTTCCAGCGCGAAGCCGTTTTGCACAGTCGATAACTATCCTTGTCGGATAGATCGTCTTATCGGAACTGGACTCGTTGAGCGACCGTTGGCTTGCATGTAGGAGCTATCGCTGTTATAAAGCCGTGTATGACGATGAGGAAGGAGGATGAGAAGCCCTTGCGAGCTATCATGGGGAATAGGAAACCGAGATTTTCTTTGTCATATGAACTACTGAAATTGATTACAATCATAGCTGCCGGAGCCAGCACGTCGCGGCCAGTGCCATCACATTACGACATTCGCTGGTTGCTGGCTGCATGGTCTCCTGACCACCCGAGGTCGTCTGTTCCGGTAAAAGAATGCTGAGAAGAACGGGACGAAGGTGCGCCGCCAAAATGCGGGCGAAGAATTTTTAGTCCGCGTAAAGGAGGGTAAGCGGATGGTAGACGGTCATCGCCAAACCGTACCGTGGCTTATGGATAGGAATGATGATACCCGAGTCGAAGCTAGGAGAGCTAACGTGGCCAGGCGTGAAAAGTTCTTGAAACAGCTGGTCCATATTTGGGCCATTAAAGTACGGAAAGCCCGATAGAACTTTGTAGGCTGGCTATCCGTGATGGAAGATTTGTTAACGGCGTCCTTGTCGATAGCAGCCACCACTTCGTTCTTAGTGATCAGTTCCATCAATTGAGTATTCCATTTATAGGGGATGGTGAGGGTGATGTACGACAAGATCTGACCAGTTGCTGTTGCATCGGAAATTCCGGCGCCGTAGATGTTACGGTAGTGATCGGAGAAAGTGGAGACTATTTCAGATTGTCAGCTGAAGTTTTATGGCTGCGGCATGACGAGTTTTGTTATGAGGTGTCGTCCGTCGTCCGTTGCGAGATGATTCATGGTAGGTATCGTGGCCCAGTGAGTCCTGTAGACGCGTTTTACGAGGACTCCCTGTAGACGATGCCAGGCCATCGTTATTGTACGCAACTTAATTCACTACCGCTCCTTCTGGATGGTCGGGTCCGGTACCTGAGTGTCTCAGAGGACGATATAACATCTGTTCGTTGTGTGTCGGTGCCATTTCGCCAAGTCCTTCGCGTATCGCACCAGAGTTCGCCGCAAGAAGGGGTTGGCTGACTACCACTATAAAGTAGTTCTGTAGGCGGTTGGTCGTCATTTGTGTTGTGGTTGGCAGGATAGCCAACACCGTATGGCTAAAGGAGGCCGAAATGCACGCGTTTTAGCTCGCGCAGGCTGGCGTGAGGTCTGGAACATGACATGGGAATTAGAATTGAGAAAAACGGACGTAGCTGGTGGAATACTTTAATCCATTAATGTAGAACATCGCTCTTGATACATGGTTTACAATATCAATAGTACTGATAATGGCGCCTTGCTAGGTAGTAGCAAATAACGTAGCTGAAGGCTATGCGAACTATCGTCTTGGCAAATGAGAGCGTAGAAGTCAGTGAACCATCGCTAGCGAAGTCGGCTGTACAACTGGGGCGAGTGCTAGGAAGTCTCTCTACACCTGCCGTGTGGCGGCGCTCGGTCTGCAATCACTGATAGTGGCGACAGGCGGGTCCGACGTATACTACCGGATCGCGGCCGATTTAAAGGCTACCGCCTAGCAAGTGTGGTGTCTGGCGGTGACACCACAATTTGCAAGTCGTCCTAGCCTCTGATAAGCGCCATTGACATTCCGAATCCAAGAGATGTGTGATGTTCATTTTCCACGGCATACGACTACGCCAGACTGATCGCTATTTGAGGAGAATGCGACAGATGTGTACACTGTGGTCAGAGAAACCCAGCTGACACAGTCCGGCGCTTGGACATAAGATGCTAGCTCGCGGGAGGCGTAAATTTTATCAAGTTGACTTTCCGATTGGCTTGTTTCATATGTGGGGCCACGGGCTTTGCCAAAATTCTCCTCTCAAATGTCGCTGAGCTGGAGGTCTCGAATGGTCATGTGAAGCGTTAAAGTTTGGCGCCTGATCTTTATGTTGAAAGGCACAGTTGGAGTCACCTCCAAATACGCGACTGGCATAACGTTCTAAGATCAACGGGGCAATGTCGGCGGGTGGAACCAGATAGCACATAGATGTCGGTGGTATACGTGTCCTTAGAGGTGAAGGTCATACCTCTTGCCGTTGGGAGAATTGTGAGATCCGTAACGGGGATCCCTTCCAGAACGTATGCAGCACCGTTCACCGGCAGAGGTGTAAGGTACGTAGCCAGCAACGCAAGACAGAGAAGAAAGATGTGCTTCCTGTGGGAGTTGCTTCCTTCACAGGCCTTACATGTCTGAAGTCGGGAGTGAATTGAGCCTTTTCCTTACCAAAATTGGTGTAAGCTCCATCGGGCCGTCTGAGGAATGATCGGCTTCCGCAGGCAGTGGTGTCGATGGTATCGATACGGTCTTTTTTGCTGTGGAGATTGTGCAACATTGGTATGAGTGGCATCAGATAAGGGCGCCGATACAGAATTCAAGCGGTTACGCGGAGTTGCATGGGCAACGATAGGAACCCGAAAGGGGCGTTGGTTGTGGTGCGGGCAATTGTGACGCAGCGCTGGAAACATTCTGATCGAACATGCCTTTCCTTGCCAAAACCTGAAAAAGGCCGTGGTTCGCCATCGTAAATGACGATCGCGCGGTGGCCGCATATCTGGAGGTTCGATGGCACATGATGGAGGTGTATGGTTATCTGGCGGAAGCCATTGAGGACCTTTCGAAATTATACCCACCATTTGGCTATCTGGTCGTGAACCTTGCCATAGCGACGGATGGCGTCTATGACGTCGGCCGCCGGGTGTTCGAACGGCAGGCAGAGACCCAGATTGTCCGCATCCCTAATCCTGCGTGATCGGCAGTCACCGGCCGGACGTTACCATCAGCGTAGCAGAAACGGAGTCCCTCCTGCGTGTTCCGAAGGATCTCATTGCTAGTCGCGTCACCGGTGGCTAACATACACCGTCCAGTTCAGTATTGATAAATCGATAACCATTGTGTCGTTTTCCTTAATTTGGATAAATCAGGAAGAAAGCGCTCTACGTCGAGCGCCTTCAGTCTTGCACAGTCATTGCAGAACATGAAACGTAGTATTGATTTACGGAATCTGTTCGTCATTGCTTTGGAGCACTAGGCTGAGCGCAAATACCAGCGGCAGAATGTAAACAAAGCTAGCACGCACGCTCCGCAGTCGGAAATACGGGGGGCCCGCACTGCTTAGCGGCTAAATCCAGAGATTTCAGCCAAGGGGGCGGACCGTACATAGTACCAGTTTTGGTAAAGACAGTCACACCTAGCTGTAACAAGGAATTTTTTTTTAAATAATCGCTTTTACAGACTTCAAGTTCACCTCAAACTGATTTATATATAATGTTCGATTTGCTGATTATGGTGTTTTCATAATTAACTGGAACATAGTAGATTCATTTTGTTGTTGTTGTGGTCTTAAGAGATTGATTTGATGAAGCTCTCCATGCTAGTCTATCCTGTACATCTTCATCTCTTCATAACTTACATCCAGTTGAATCAGGTTACTATATTCAGGCCTAGGTCTTCCTCCGCAGTTTCCGCTTTACCCATTCCAGTTTCTTCCATTATCAAACAGACAATGCGATAATGCCTGAGGATGTGCCTTATCAATCGAAATCCTTTTATATTCAAGTTGTGCCATGTATTTTTTGTTTCCAGTTCTATTTCGTACCTCCTCATTTGTTATTCGATCTTCTCATCTAATATTCAGCATTCATCTGCAGTACCACATTTCAAAAGCACCTATTCTTCATTTGTCTGAACTGCGTATCGTCCACGTTTCACCTCCGTAAAAGGATAACCTCCAGACAAACACCTTCAGAAAGAATTACTAGCACTAAAATTTATATTAGATGTTTACAAATTCCTGTTTTTCAGAAATGCTTTTTTGCTATTGCTAGTTTGAATTTTAATTCTCTCTACATCGGCCATTTGCTGTGCAAATAGCAAAACTCATAGGCTGCTTTTAATATCTCATTTCGTAATCTAATGGCTCAAAATCGCCTGACGAAATTCGATTATATTGCATTACATTTGTTTTACTTTTGGTGATCATAATTTCTTTATAAGACACTATCCATTCAGTTCAGCTGCTCTTCCATATCGAATGCCTTCTCCGTCAGAATTACAATGTCATCGGTAAACCTTAAAGTTTTTATTTCTTCTTTCTGAAATTTAGTTCCCTTTCTCTCTGGTTCCCTTCACAGCTTGCTCATTGAAGAGACTGAAAAAACATTCGTTATAGGGTACAGCCCTGCCTCACCACTTCCCAACTATGGCTTCCCTTTCAAGTTCTTCGAATCTGCCATCCGGTTTCTGTTTGAGATAAAGTAATGTTTAATTCCTTATATTTCATCCCCTCAGAATTTCAACGAGCTTATGTCAAGCAACACTGTCATAAGTTAAGAACGTAGATTTGACGTTCTTCAACCAATATTGTAAGATGCGTCGTAACGTCAATATTGCCTCACGTACACGTATCAGATCCCCAAATGAGCTTCCCACAGATAGCCTTTTACCAGCTTTTTCATTCTCTCGTAAATACTTCGTATCAGTATTTGCAACCGTGACTTACTAGAGTGATGGTTCGGTAGTAATCACATCTGTCAACGTCTGCCTTCTTTGAAATTGCAGTCTGAGGGCATTTCGTCTGTCTCCCATACCTTGCACTGCGGATGGAATGATCGTGTCATGGCTAGCTCTCCCAAGGATTTGTCAATAAGTCTAAGGGAGTGTATTTTTTGTTTCCAGTTCTATTTAGTACCTCCTCATTTGTTATTCGATCTTCTCATCTAATATTCAGCATTCAGCAGGACGTCTTGTTACGGCTCAAACTGTTCGCAACAGGCTGCATGATGCAACTTCATTCCCGACGTCCATGGCGAGGTCCATCTTTGCAGCCACGACACCATGCAGCGCGGTACAGATGGACCCAACAAGGTACAGATGGACCCAACAACGTGGAGCTTGAGGTGGTCCGACAGCCCATCAGTTCCAGTCATCCCACCTGGAAGGAGGTACACGGCTCGTGTTGTCTGTAGTTCAACCATGCCTACTATACGGTCAATACCGCCGTTCGATCGCATTGTTACTTTGTGACATGAAGGGCTCTCAACTAGGGAAGTGTCCAGGCATCTCGGAGTGAACCAAAGCGGTGTTGTTCGGACATGGAGGAGATACAGAGAGACAGGGACTGTCGATGACATGCCTCGCTCAGGCCGCCCAAGGGCTACTACTGCAGTGGATGACCACTACCTACGGATTATGGCTCAGAGGAACCCTGACAGCAACGCTACCATGTTGAATAATGCTTTTCGTGCAGCCACAGGGCGTCGTGTTACGGCTCAAACTGTTCGCAACAGGCTGCATGATGCACAACTTCATTCCCGACGTCAATGGCGAGGTCCACCTTCGCATCCACGACACCATGCAGCGCGGTACAGATGGACCCAACAACATGCCGAATGGACCGCTCAGGATTGGCATCACGTTCTCTTCACCGATGTCATATATGCCTTCAACCAGACAATCATCGGAGACGTGTTTGGAGGCAACCCGGTCATGCTGAACGCCGTAGACACACTGTTCAGCGAGAGCACCAAGGTGGAGGTTACCTGCTGTTTTGGTGTGGCATTATGTGGTGCCGACGTACACCACTGGTGGTCATGGAAGGCGCCGTAACGGCTGCACAATATATGAACGCCATCCTCCGACCGATATTGCAACCATATCCGCAGCATATTGGCGACGCATTCATCTTCATGGATGGTAATTCCCGTCCCCATCTTGGACATATTGTGAAGTCCTCCAGGATAACGACATCGCTCGATTAGAGTGGCCAGCATTTCTTCAGACATGAACCCTATCGAACATGCCTGGGATAGACTGAAAAGGGATCTACTTCGAATCGCCGTTGAGGTGTGGGACAATCTGGATCAACAGTGCCTTGATGAACTTGTTGATAGTATACCACGATGAATACAGGCATGCATCAATGCAAGAGGACGTGCTACAGGGTATTAGATGTACCGGTGTGTACAGCAATCTGGACTACCACCTCTGAAGGTCTCGCTGTATGGTGGTACACCATTCAGTGTGTGGTTTTCATGAACAATAAAAAAGGTGGAAATGGTGTTTATGTCGATCTGTATTCCAGTTTCCTGCACAGGTTCCGGAATTCTCTGAAACGAGGTAATGCAAAACTTTTTTTGATGTGTGTATAACATTGTCTTCAAGTATGTTTTCCTGATGCAGACCCCTTCATACTCCTTCTTCCTTTGAGCTTTTCCTTCGTTGCTTTGTACTGGCTTGCCGTCTAGACCTTGATATTCATCGACTGGTTCTGTTTTCCAAAGCGATTATTAATTTTCCTATAGGCGCCGTCTATCTTTACCCTTGTTATCTACATCTACATACACACTCTGCAAGCCACCGTACGGTGCGTGGCGGAGTTACCGTGTACCACTGCTAGTCATTTCGTTTTCTGTTCCTCTCGCAAATACAGCGAGGGAAAAGCCACTATGTTTCCATATGAATCCTTATTTCTCATATCTTATCTTCTTGGTCCTTTCGTGAAATGTATGTTGGCGGCAGTAGAACCATTCTGTAGTCAACGTCAAATCCCGGTTCCCGGTCCTGTCAATTTTTTCAACAGTATTTCTCCAAAAGTTCGTCGCGTTCCCTCCAAGGATTCCCATTTGCGTTCTCAGAGCATCCCCGCTACATATGCACTCTTATATAACCTTACTTTTGTCCTACAGCCGTTACTGCTTGGCTATTTTACACTTTATGTCAATCTTATTGTTTATACGCCTACATTCATTACCTTTCACCTGTTTTATTTGCTGCATATTTTATATTTGCTAATTTCGTTAATTAAATCCAGCCTTACCTGTGACATACATGGATTTCTACTACGCATTTTTCCCCTATCTATCTGCACCTTTATATCATCTCTCAAAGCTACCCATTTGTCTGCCGTTGTACTTTTTTCTAGTTTCAATCGTTGCGTATGGTTCCTCAGAAAGCCACATGCACACTTGTATTACCTAAAAGTTAACTGGCCATTTAGAAGGCAGTGTATAATGCAATAATTTAATGCCACTTGCTGGTACATAAATTTACTAGAGAATGCCATGGTTATGACAATGTAGATTGTTGTTTATTTACAGGTGTTACAGAAGGAGATGGCGCAGAGGCTGGTACACTAATTTTGCCCCATCCCCTTATTCTCCTTACATGGTACCCAGTGACTTCGTCCTCTTTCCTAGGATGAGGAAACCATGGCGTGGCAGGCATTTCCAGAATGACAACGACATGATTTTAGAGGTGTAATGTTTCCTGAACAACCAAAATGCAGACTTCTATTACCAAGATCTCCGCCAGGTATGCCATCATAGCTAAATATGCCACACTGAAGGATGAGTATGTAGAAGACTATCACCAAACATAATTATAGTCTGAACTTAATGAGAACCCCTCGCACGTTCCTCGTGCTCATTCCATGTATTAATGGCTTGGCAGACAATATTAATAGAAACGACTGACTTCGAACAGATGATGCAGTCACCTGCAGAGTATAGCAGAAACGTATGGCCCACCATTCAGGAAATATTCCTCACACGTAGAGTAGGAAATGTGTGGACATGGGTTCACAAAACGCTTTATCACTATGTTAGAGATCAGTTTCTGCAACGCTTCACCGCATTAATGGTGGGGATCGCACAGGAAAAGAACGTGTCAGCAGAGTACGGGACGATTTCCTAAATAAAATGTTCAAAAAGCCCTCTGTTAGCAAGGATACATAAATCAACCCGCCGTCGCATTGAATCCCTGATGCACTGTAGTATCCCTGCTTTCCATGATGCGGACTTGAAGACTCTGTACATCTTGTATCGGCATTCCGTACACAAGAGCTACCAAACGCCCCCAGGTCTCGTGAGCTTAGACCCGGAGAGCGTGGTGGCTTACCTATCTGTCAAGGAACCTGTTATTTAGAAACTACGAACATTCTCACTGGAACGTGAGGAGCCCCATCGAGCATGAAGTAGACGTTTCGTCACACTCGTAAAGGCACAAATTCTAGCAGAACGGTTGAGTATTTTCTAAGAAAGTGAGTTAAGATTATCCGTTGAGCCTGGGAAGAAGAATATGAGGCCCTAACAAATAGTCACCAACAACGCCGACCCAAACGTCGACAGAAGATCTTTGTTGATAAAATGATTGCTCCGTTTCATGAGGATTCGTGACAGTCCAAACGTGCTGATCACATTGGAAAGACGCCTCTTCCGAGAACAGCACATTGGTCCTAAAGTAGGGTCGGACACTTAGTTGAATGATCCATCCGCAGGAGTGTAATTGCGCAGAAGAATGAGTTGCTAATAGTGACTGTACACGCTGTACAATGATCAGCCAGAACATCATGACCACCGAGCTACTATCGATATAAATCGATTCAGGCGATTCAGGCGATAGCATCGTCACCTGGGGAGGATTAACAGCCAGTCAGACACACGCACGTTGCATGTAGTACCAGTGAGCGTGTTGTCCATGTGTAGAATGGCGAAGGCCCGCAGTGTGTCTGAGTTTGACCAAAGGCAGATCGTACTGGCCCGGAGGCTCAGCAGAGCATTTCGGAAACTGCACCACTTATCGGGTGTTCGAGGAATGCTGTGGTGCGGTCTTCAACACGTGGCGAGACCAAGATGAAAACATGTGCAGACGTCGTGGGGTTGGGTGGCCACCCCTAATTACAGACGTCGGACGTCGTAGGCTGGGCAGACTCGTGAAAGAGGATAGGCGGCGAACTGTAGCTGAAATAACATCAGACATTAATGCTGGTCAGAGTACAAGTGTTCCTCAATACACGGTGTACCGAACACTCCTAACGACGGGTCTCCGCAGCAGACAACCATTGCATGAGCCAATGTTTACACCACGACATCGGCAACTACGACCGAAATAGACAAGTCACCAAGGCACTGGGCATGCCGATTGGAGGGTGCGAATTCGTCTTCTTCCAGGGGAACAGCTCCTTGACACGTGTACTGTGGAATTGAGACAAGTTGGCGGCTGCTAAATTACGCTCTGGGAAACATTCATGTGGGGAGCCATGGTCCAGTGGTACTCGTGCAAGGTATCATGACGACCAAGGACTATCGTACACTGGCTGCAGACCACGTACACCCGTTCACGACGATCATGTTCCCGATGGCAGCGGCATTTTTCAGCCAGATAATGCTCCAGGTCATAGGGCCAGGAGTGTGATGGAGTGGTTCGAGGAACACAGTGGTAAGTTCCAGTTGATGTGCTGGCTCCCAACTCGTCAGATCTGAAGCCGATCGAACACAAGTGGGATGTGATTGAACATGGCTTTAGAGCTCATGAACCCTCTCCTCGGAATTTCGGGAGTTGGTTAAGTTGTGTGTGCACGATTGATGCTATCTTCCTCCAGCAACTGCCAAGACCTCACTGCTTCCAAGCCACGACGCGTCGTCGCTGTTATCCGTGCGAAAGACTGATATACCGGCTATTACGTAGTTCTTGCTGATCAGTGCATACGGTGCCGAGACAGTAGGCGCACATGTACCACTCTTCAGTGATTGTGAACTACACTATTTGTTGCAGCTAATTCTCTCGCGCTGACGCTATGGCTGTCGTCAACAACACGAAGAAGTTCTGCAGCCATACGAGGTGTCCTCGTCCTTCTAGGCGTCCTCCAGTCGCAAGTAGTAGGCTCTAACCTTCCACGTACCCTAAGAAGACGATCAACGGCTTCAAACGTGCAGGGCACCATCGTTCTGGAAATCTCTCCCGATACAACCGTTGGAAGCCACGGCCATTACCATAAGCATCTGCCAACTCCGCATTCGAGTATACTTCCACTGCACTCTACCGAAAACCTAGTCCGTGATGAACACTTAACAGTTGATACTATTTATCTGCGCAGGCCGTGATGAACATTTGACGGTGCGCACTTGATGCTATTATAGCAGAGAGGTTAAGCGCGTATCAACTCAAGCAGTGAAATGAGTCACTTGTCAACATTACCTTCTTTCCACTGGAGCAACAAACGCTGTCAGTGAATCTAAGAACTACAGCTTATCGTACATTCTATCCAAATGTAACCGAGGTGGTATTTTGAAAATTTCATATAAGAAAAAGTTTCCTTTAGTGCTGGTACATTCTATTTCTGCATGTTTCCCACGATTCCTTTACATATGAAGAAGTGAAAGTCTGGCCATACATTTTTTTATTACACCCTGTACAACGCACTGTCTGAAGGGGGCTGCACAAATTTTACAGTCAGATGTTGATAAGATTCGAAGCTGTTCAGAGACGCAACTAGCATTAATTGCAAAATAGTGTGCACTTCAAACAACAGTAAAAAATATTGACGTATGTCTACAGTATCAACGAGTCACACTCGAGATCAATCTACGTCGGTGTAACAATACCATAAGAATCAGAAATGAAATGTTGACATAGGCTCAGTCACGTATAAAGAAGTGGTGCACACTTAGGTTCATTGGTAAAATACTGGGAAAATATAATTAGTTTTTCAAAGAGCATTGCTCACAAAACACTGGTGCGGTCAATACTAGAATATTACTCACGTTTGTACGATCCATACCAATTAGGTCTAACAGCTGACGTTGAACGTAAGAGGAAGAAGAGCACCACTAATCGTCACAAGATTGTTCGATCCGTGGCAGAGTATCACAGAGTTGCTGAATAACCTGAACCGGGTTGGATATAGATGTCAACCACCCATCAAAGTTTTCTTTCACAGTTCCCAGAACCAATGTGGAGTGAATAAAAGTCAGTAATGTACTACCTCCCTCCACGTATCCCTCCCATAGGGACGGTGAAGACTACATTAGAGTAATTATAGTGCACACAGGGCTATTTAAGCAGTCATTCTTCCCGCGCTCCATACACGTAATGATTACTAAATCGGAAGTGCCCCCTACCATACGTAGTATGAATTAGGGACGGCGGTTATCGCTGAAGCAACGGGTTTTCGCTTGAAGCGATTTTTTTTTCACGACAGTTTAAGCTGACTTTTCAACCGCTCAAAATAAGCGGTTTCTGAAACAACCGACTTTCGGTTTTATATTCCTTTTATTTAATATAATAAACGTAGAAATCTAACGAAGATTGACAAAATTTTGATAGAATCACTTTCAGGATACATAGAATCAAAATATTAAATTAAATAGGCCACAAAAGCTAGTCTGTCCACCTTTCGCTTCTATTCTAGAAAAGTCGTAAGTCGCTGAATACTACAAAAAGTCACCAGTATTCTCCTGTTCTATTTTTTTGAAACTCTGCTAAAAAATCAAGTTGTAAACGGGGATCGTACAACTATTTGGGCATTGTGAATAGTCAGTGCTAAAGACTTTTCTTCGTGTTAATTTGTTCGTTTTCAAGGGCTACAAGAAGACGAAGGCATGTTATGTAGACGCAGACAGCAGATCAACTACTTTCTATTTTTATGAATGAATTGTTGTTAATTATTTTATTAATTTATTACTGTTACCATAATTTTCTTCCTCATTTTTATTTCATACAAATTGAAGACAAATTCTAATCTTTTAAGAATATGAAGCATTGCTCTTCATTGTTAAGCATTTTGAAAAAATATTTCTTGGCTAACGTTGGTGTCATCCTGCAATAAGACAGATGTCTGGGGAAGAGCGAGGAACACCGTATAGACCAGGTGGGACAAGTCTTGCACACTGCACACGGTGTACCTCCTCAAGCCCTGACATGCGCAACAGGGACATTATTGTCTCAGCAACGCAGTACCAATTTTAACGACATTTGTTTGATGCTCATTGATGTTGGCATTGTTATTAAAATTTCTCTGATCGGTTTTCCCATTTTCTGTAATAATGCAATAATTCAAACCACTGGAAATTTTACAAGTGAAAAGTACTCCATTTTTTAAAATACTCCCTTTTTTTAAAATAATGCTGACATATTACGGTTTTTATTCAGTTATTGGTTAAAAATTTAAAAAAAACACCTTTTAAACCAGGTGAAAACAAATATTGAAAAATACAGGGAGCGAAAGGCTATTTACAATTCGTACGGAAACCAGATAGCAGTTATAAGAGTCGAGGGGCATGAAAGGGAAGCAGTGGTGGAGACGGGAGTGAGACAGGGTTGCAGCCTCTCCCCGATATTATTCAACCTGTATATTGAGCAAGCAGTAAAGGAAACAAAAGAAAAATACGGAGTAGGTATTAAAATCGATGGAGAAGACATAAAAACTTTTAGGTTCGCCGATGACCTTGTAATTCTGTCAGAGACAGCAAAGGACCTGGAAGAGCAGTTGAACCGAATGGACACTGCCTTGAAAGGAGGATATTAGATAAACATCAACAAAAGCAAAACGAGGATAATGGAATGTAGTCGAATAAAATCGGGTGATGCTGCCGGAATTAGATTAGGAAATGAGACACCTAAAGTAGTAAAGAAGTTTTGCTATTTGGGGAGCAAAATAACTGATAATGGTCGAAGCAGAGAAGATATAAAATGTAGACTGGCAATGGCAAGGAAAGCGTTTCTGAAGAAGAGAAATTCGTTAACATCGAGTATAGATTTAAGTGTCAGAAAGTCGTTTCTGAAAGTATTTGTATGGAGTGTAGCCATGTATGGAAGTGAAACGTGGACGATAAATAGTTTAGACATGAAGAGAACAGAAGCTTTCGAAATGTTGTGCTACAGAAGAATGCTGAAGATTAGATGGGTAGAACACATAACTAATGAGGAGGTATTGAATAGAATTGGGGAGAAGAGGAGCTTGTGGCACAACTTGACTAGAAGAAGGAATGGTTGATAGGACATGTTCTGAGACTTCGAGGGATCACCAATTTAGTATTGGAGGGCAGCGTGGAGGGTAAAAATCTAGAGGGAGACCAAGGGATGAGTACACTAAACAGATTCAGAAGGTTGTAGGTTGCCGTAGGTACTGGGAGATGATGAAGCTTGCGCCGGATAGAGTGGCATAGAGAGCTGCATCAAACCAGTCTCTGGACTGAAGACCACAACAACAACAACCGGTTATTCATAAGTAAACACCTGTATTGGTTTTAATTGGTCGGTTTTTCCTATCCCTAGTATGGAGGTAGATATCTCAGTAGATGTCGGTTTGATCTTCCCTGACTGTATGATAAAATACGTTTTATAACAGCTACCAACCTCTAAATTCAAGGCATATTTTGAAATTATTGCATTGTTTCTTCCCTTTGCCGGTTTCAAAAATTGTGTTTATCATTCTGTGCTGCATGAAAAATGTGAGTGTTCGGAAATAACTGCGACATTTTTACTGTGGGTATGACGAACACACACGTATCCTCTCTTTTTTCCAATTTGAGTTTACCGTCATTTCCATTTCCATCTCTATCTGCTCTACACCTGGCGTCAACACAGTTTTCCACTGTAGTGCATTACCGTACTGCAAACAGTCAACAACTGACATGAAATGCAATGTAATGGAATTAAATGGAGGCACAAAAATTTTAGCATAGTTTTTACGATGTATAAAACTACAAATCAAAATACATTTACCGATCTGTTGGAATTACTAAGAGGATGAAGGTGCGGTGTTCATAATTTTCATAAAACACCAGCCTGGCACAGTTGACGCTGGCAGATTATTGTGTCATATTTACAAGGTAGGCAACAATTATTTCACAAAATGTTCAAGAAAGAGTAGTCTGTTCGAAAGTGTGCCGAGGTATTCTGCATTAATAAAGACATATCAGCAGAACGGAAAAATGGAGAAGAGTGGGGAAGTAGTATATGTGGTACGAATTGTTCAGGACGCTGGGTGTTGCACGAGTTTTTAAGAAGAAGAGATTAGCGCAGGGTAGTAAGGAATGAAAGTTGAAAGCAGAACACAGGCATGTAACTGAGTATTAAAATTTAATCTTTTACTTGACTGTTATGGGAAGAGTTGTATTTAGCTTTTCTGTCATAACACTCGCACTTGTTAGAGTTTTCGTCTTTATTCGTGCGTAATCGAAGAGTCATTTATAAATAAGTCTTTCTAATGTATAAAACTTTATCCTCTGGTACTAGCGTATACTCGGCTTTGTGATAAACCATCTGTACGCTTCATATAGTAAAATTCGATGCTGCTTTTACGCTTCTTAGATGTTTCTTATTGAATGAACGCCGCTCTAGATATTATGGTATAAGCTAATTTAAAAAGACAAAAGTTTGTATACTACAAAGGTTTATTTATAAATGACTCATGAATTAAGCATGAATTAAGACGAGAAAGTGTATGGCTGCTAAGACAGAAAAAGTAAATAAATAGAATTGCCGCCCCCACCCTCCATAAATACGAACGATTTCATTAGTGCTATCGAAGTTGTTTTATCGTTACTAGTAATATATGTATATTAAGAGCCAACTCTTATGTATATTTCCGATCGCTCATTTTTAATATTAGATTATGACGTGTCATACTTCGAAGTTGCTGGGGAAGCAAATTCTTGCTACACAAAAAAGAAATGACAAAAATACGTGGGTACTGAGTGATCATGATAAGGTCATTATACGCATTGATAAAAATAAAGCCAGATAAATGTTTATCCCTGTTTTGTTCCGCCCATAAGTACTGCTGAGCTATCGATTGGAAGGCTTAATGTGATTAAATCCGACTGTGATTCTTGAAGCCATACAGCTGACATTAGGGGAACAGAAAATGCGCTGTTTTCACAGCAAACAGTCCGAACGGTTGCTGCAAGACGATAGAACTTTATTCTTTGCTTAATTATCCTTTTATTTTATACAGTGCGTAGTGAATTGAAGAACGAGAAGAGGTAGCTTAGGAATTCAAACATTAATGAAGAAATCGAGCGGCTTTTGTTGCAGACTTTATGAAGTGCTTTGGTGAATGAAGGCTACATTGATCGATAAGCTGCAGTGGTGCGCAATCAGCAGGCTGGCAGTAACGACGAAACGGCAAGGTGGGCGACATTTCCTGTCCACTATCTGCGGGACGCGAAGGAAATTCTCTCAAGCTACAAAAAGGAAACCTACGTCCTAGGTCTCGTACTGGTGACGCATTCATACACGCACTTGACGGCTCCGAGATACAGAGCTTACAGTGCCCCGCGGCATGTCCACATTGTTCTCGCTATGAGCGGCGCCCAGTCATACAGAGTGTTTCAAAAATGACCGGTATATTTGAAACGGCAATACAAACTAAACGAGCAGCGATAGAAATACACCGTTTGTTGCAATATGCTTGGGACAACAGTACATTTTCAGGCAGACAAACTTTCGAAATTACAGTAGTTACAATTTTCAACAGGTGGTGCTGCGGTCTGGGAAACTCTATAGTACGATATTTTCCACATATCCACCATGCGTAGCAATAATATGGCTTAGTCTCTGAATGAAATTACCCGAAACCTTTGACAACGTGTCTGGCGGAATGGCTTCATATGCAGATGACATGTACTGCTTCAGCTGTTCAATTGTTTCTGGATTCTCGCGGTACACCTGATCTTTCAAGCGTCCCCACAGATAGAAGTTACAGTGGTTCATGTCTGGCGAATAGGGAGGCCACGCCGCCTCCTGTATGTTTCGGATAGTCCAAAGCAATCACACGATCATCGAAATATTCATTCAGGAAATTAAAGACGTCGGCCGTGCGATGTGGCCGGGCACCATCTTGCATAAAGCACGAGGTGTTGGCAGTGTCGTCTAAGGCAGTTTGTACCGCCACAAATTCACGAAGAATGTCCAGATAGCGTGATGCAGTAATCGTTACGGATCTGAAAAATGGGCCGATGATTCCTTTGGAAGAAATGGCGGCCCAGGCCAGTACTTTTTGAGGATGCAGGGACGATGGGACTGCAACATGGGGCTTTTCGGTTCCCCATATGCGCCACTTCTGTTTATTGACGAAGCCGTCCAAGTAAAAATAAGCTTCGTCAGTAAACCAAATGCTGCCCACATGCATATCGCCGTCATCAATCCTGTGCACTATATCGTTAGCGAATGTCTCTCGTGCAGCAATGGTAGCGGCGCTGAGGGGTTGCCGCGTTTGAATTTTGTATGGATAGAGGTGTAAACTCTGGCGCATGAGACGATACGTGGACGTTGGCGTCATTTGGACCGCAGCTGCAACACGGCGAAGGGAAACCCAAGGCCGCTGTTGGATCACCTGCTGCACTAGCTGCGCGTTGCCCTCTGTGGTTGCCGTACGCGGTCGCCCTATCTTTCCAGCACGTTCATCCATCACGTTCCCAGTCCGTTGAAATTTTTCAAACAGATCCTTTATTGTATCGCTTTTCGGTCCTTTGGTTACATTAAACCTGAGTTGAAAACTTCGTCTTGTTGCAACAACACTGTGTTCAGGCGGTGGAATTCCAACACCAGAAAAATCCTCTGTTCTAAGGAATAAACCATGTTGTCCACAGCACACTTGCACGTTGTGAACAGCACACGCTTACAGCAGAAAGACGACGTACAGAATGGCGCACCCACAGACTGCGTTGTCTTCTATATCTTTCACATCACTTGCAGCGCCATCTGTTGTTGAAAATTGTAACTACTGTAATTTCGAAAGTTTGTCCGCCTGAAAATGTACTGTTGTCCCAAACATATTGCAACAAACGGTGTATTTCTATCGCTGCTCGTTTAGTTTTTATTGCTGTTTCAAATATACCGGTCATTTTTGAAACACCCTGTATTTGCAGACGAATACAGTCGAGCAAGGTGACGGGCTCTGATGCAATCCCTATTAAATTTTACGCAACATTTACTGCGGACTTAGCTCCTTCCCAAGCTCAGATTTGTCGACAAATGAACGAAACCACGTGTCTCGAAATGACGGAGGGTCACGTCTGTTTACGTTACTCTTCAGTGTTCGAAGCGCAGGCCTGCAGACCCATGAAGCCGAGGATATGCACGTTCCTTGCATCTTGACACCAACACTAATATCACATTCCAGCGTGTATGGCCGATCAACTTCCCACAGGTCAAAGACAAAACTAGACTGGATTTCAATTAGCTGCCGCCCTGCCTTGTAACACGATGTTTACTAACCTGTTACTGGTGAATCGTGAAACCAAAAGATTATTCTTTCCATAATTACAGTTGTTATCGACTGTTTCACGTCCAGTCTGTTCTATAAACAAATCAGCGCTTCGGATAATTTCCTTTACTGTACTCCGTCAATTCTGTACGTAGTTTGGTTCTAGTTATGACTTAGTATTGTACCTTTTTCTTGTTCCACTGGTATATCATTTTCAGATAAAGGTAAATACTGAAAATTTCAAGCAAACAACGAAATTTAGTTTGTGTTTAACAGACGAAAAATCTGCACCTCGCCACCGCTACCGCCAGCATCATAATCACTACAAACACCATCATAATCATCATCGTCATTATTATCTGCCATTTGACATTCAATGCTGGACGGAGGCCTACTCTAGAACTATTGGCACATTAGAGTCATCAGTTATATGCATTCACGTTCCCCCTACGTTTTTTCTGAATCTTTTTACCTTCCTTAAGGTCGTCGTCTTGGTCTTTTCTTACCAGTTGGAATCCAGTAAAAATTTCCTGGGACAATTAACCGCCCATCGTCTGCCTAAATGACTAGCACTCCTCATTTCAATTTCGTTATAGTAATAATTATGTAGCCGGCGGCGGTGGCCGAGGGGTTCTAGGCGCTTTAGTCCGGAACTACGCGGCCGCTACGGTCGCAGCTCCGAATCCTGCCTCGGGCATGGATGTGTGTTATGTCCTTAGGTTAGTTAGGTTTAAGTAGTTCGAAGTTTAGGGGACTGATGACCTCAGATGTTAAGTCCCATAATGCTTAGAGCCATTTTAATACTTATGTGCCCTGCGCCAGTCTATTCCTGATTAGTTTGTATTTTCCTGTAAGGCAAAATTCTTTGTTTTACTTTTACTTACATGTTTTAAGAACAATGGCAGTACGAAAACTGAACGAAGGACAAAAGCAGTCAGTTGAACTGTGACCAAGTGGCCTCACTATGGTAGCCAACATAGCCAACAACTTTCTCAAATGCTTTATGAATGAAAGAACTTCTGTAGGCGGATGATCCAATATGGTCTGGTAAAAAGCACAGAACGGAAAAGGAAATTCGGAAACCAACTGTGGGAGGAGGTTTGAAGAAACTATGGAATGCAAATAATAGCCTTGGAAATCAAAGATCTGACCGGGGTAAAAGAGAGCATTTTAGGTCATTATCTGGCGAAATCATTCACAAACACTTTTGAAATCAGGAATGTTGGAGGATGCGAAACAAGGGATCAGAAACAACAGAATAGATTTTCTATGTCAAATGTGGTGAGGAAGAAGTGATTTCAACTGTGATGATTTCAGAATAATTCATACTGCTTTTGATAGGATAGAAAGAAATGGAGTGTTCAATATAACAAGATTTAAATGGGCAAAAACAGTACGCATCAATCACCAGTCGAAAATGGTGGTTTACAATGATACCAGATAATTTTTGAAGGATTTTCTGGAGGATAATTAGTTGCGAGCCAGCAACAAAACATGCTGGAAGCTTTGAAATGGGAGAAATCAATGAAGGAATAGAAATTTTTATTGATATCTGCACCCAGTATGAACTAATATTTCTGACATGCTTCTTTAACCTCCTGTTAGCAGATGATATACCTGGAATGTTTTTATGAACAAAAGAACTCAGACTAATTATATTTTGGTATCAGATTACAATATGGCACAGAATGCTATGCGAGAAACAGACAGTTATCACACACCTGCGTAACTTCAGACTACGGAAAACACAATCAATCATAAAAAAGAAATTCCTCCCAGAAGATTTGGAAGAAGAGCTGCAGGATAAAATTTTCATAGGAGAAACTAAGGTAGCAATTGCTGACATTGGAGAACGTTGTAGTTACATTGAAACAATCTTCAGCAACTGTATTTCTGTTTATTGAAATAATCGATAACCAGTTGTAAAAAAGAAATTTTATTTCCTTTACGCCTTGTTTTTCAAAAATTATGTCTAACATGTTAGCAAACATCTTCCTGAAATTTGGGCAACGTTTCATCTTCCAGCGTGCCGTTCTCATGGAAGCCTCGAAACTAATGAGATTATCTTCACTATTGTGGATGATGATATATGTCACAAACTGTCCTAACATCCACATCACGGTGTTGTTCTTGGTGGCGGGAAAATGTTTCGTGTCCGGCCAGAGCAGGATGTCGGTGCAGTGGCTGGCTGGGCTGCTGCGGGTAATCAGGCCCAGTCTCTGCTGCACCCATATCCAGTTAGTGAGATGACCGCCACAAGTGAAGCGATGGCGTAAGGTGTCGACTAAACCACAGCGGACGCATTTATCACTGTCACTTAAACCGATTCTATGCAACCTTTCATTAGTGGGTATAACATCGTTTACCACTCTATACCACGTGGACGCCACTTCAGCAGTGTGGACAGTTAAACTTACGTTGTCCCAAACTGCCTTCCAATGAACACTCGGGTATTTAAGTTCAATGGGATTCCGGACTATAGGAGATGTCCATCTTTTTAATAACAGGCGCGTCGTCGGTAAATCCAGCGTCAAATAATGTCTATCAAGATAACTTACTTCAAGAAAAAACTGCTTGACATTTCGTAATTTGTAATGTATTTTATCTACATCAATGGGTGGATGCATATCGGTGGGTTGTAAGGTTCGGAAGAGGCAACTGGTTACGCTGAGAGGTTCCTTGTCCAACAAATGGGTGATTCGTTTAATATATAAAGCAGTACACTTTTGGTTAATGTCAGGCATGTTTAGTCTGCCGGCCTGTCTGGAAGACGTCAGCGTGGTGTATTTCACTTTGAATAGATGCCCTTGCCAGATAAATCTATTAGAGAGTTTCATCGCGTGTTTGGCCTGCATCTTGGGGACTGGAAATAGTTGGGCCATATAGAACGCTTTACTGAATATATAACTGCTGAGGAGTCGTATGCGTTGGAGTATGTTAACGGACCGCCAATCGTTTTCATAGATGGCACCTTGCATTTTATTGGTGACCTGCTTCCAATTTTTTGCATTCATTTTTAGCGGGCATTTGTCTATAATCATCCCCAGAGTGGTGTGGGTTTCGACACGCTTCGCCCAAGGTATACTTACTGCGTCGAATCCTCGAATGTTGACAAAGGTGCATTTACCGGCGTTGATTTTAGCACCGGAAGCACGACAGTATTCGTCTACCGCGGTCTTGAGGGTTGATACGTCTCCGTCGTTGCGCAATAACACTCCGACGTCGTCGGCGTAAGCACGAACCACGAAGGACGTCCCGGCGATCGAAAGGCCTGAAAGTTTGTCATGAATAGAGAGTAAGAGCGGCTCGAGCGACAAAACAAATAACATCATGGAGAGAGGGCCCCCCTGCGGTACTCCTCTCTGGACCTCGATGGGTTGAGTAAGCTGTCCATTCACGCTGATTCTGGTTGTAATGCCCGTGACGAAATGTTGAACGACATTTATAACCCGTTGCTCGAAACCACACCGCTGCAGTAGCTGTAGGAGGTACTCGTGGCGGACGCGATCAAAAGCCTTGCAAAAGTCGATAAACAGCAATGCGAGATTCACGTTAGTGACTGACGCTATGGCTATTACATCTCTATATTCCGAAAGGGGCGTCATAATAGTGCGACCAGGGATGCATGATTGATGGCTGTGAATCACTTGCTTCATTAACGGAGACAATCTGCTGTTGAGTGCTCTGGCGAAGGTTTTGTAATCAAAATTAAGTAATGTAATAGGTCGGAAGTTATCTAAGGGTTTTCGGTGTTTGCTTTTTGGTATCAGTACAATTCGGCCTTCCTTCATTTCGGCCGGCACGTCACTCCCTCGCATCACTTCATTGAGAACATCTGTAAATGCGTGTCCGATTATGGGCCAGAAGCGCACATAAAATTCCCGTGGCAAACCATCAGGGCCAGGGGATTTATTCGATGGCGAGCTATAAATCAGTTCAAGGACTTCGTCTGGAGCAAAATCGTGTACGACCGCCGAGTTGTCCGCAGACGTGACTACGGAGGGCAGAGCACTCACGATATCGCCGCCGTCATCACCATATGTATCGCATTGCGAGTACAGATCCGTGAAGTACCGGTAAACTGCAGTAAGAATATCACTCTGTCGGGTCAAACGGAGTCCATCATCTGTGTCCAGCTCCCCGATAAAAGCTCGCTTGCGATGGGCACAATGTTTTATGAGGTGATACAACGATGCAAGTTCGTCCTCTTGAAGCGAATTTGCTTTAGATATGATCTCCAGTCCTTCGAGCTGCGTTCGCTTTATGCCTATAAGCTTCGCCTTTATTTGTTTGATGGTCGTCAGCTGTGTGTTGGTTGGTGTCGTAGTCGCATACAACTCTCGCAAAACTGTTTGGTAAAAATCAATCGTGCGTTTGACATCTTGCACTCGTTGCCAACTGTAGTTTCTTAAGGATAATCGCATTTTCCGTTTGACCACAGCATTCCACCAGGCTATCTTGCTCGGATATCTGCAGCATTGCTTGAGACAGTCCGCCCATGTCGTGGAGATGACTTCTTGTAGCAAGGCATCGACGAGAATAGAAACATTTAGGCTCCACGGAATCCTATGTCATTTAGTATGCTGTTTGGCCACATTTATCGTGACACAGAGGGCGCAATGGTCGGAGAAGCTAGCCGGAATGACATCGGCGTACAGAACATCTTGGCAAAGGATCTCAGAGATGTACAAACGGTCTAGACGGCTACATGCGGTGGTGGTCAGGTACGTGTACCTTACCAGGGTAGGAAATTTTAGTTCCCACGCATCCTTCAGCTGCAGGTGACGCACCAGATCAAGTAGTTCCCTACATTAATTAAAGTTTGGCGATTGGTCTTTCCTGTGGATCACACAGTTGAAATCACCACTAATTATCAACTGGGTTGGGTTGCGGCGTAGCAAGTATATGATGTCTTGTTTGAAGAAGTTAGCTCTTTCTGATTTTAAGGTCGTTCCTGATGGAGCATAGATATTGACGAGGGTGACGTCAAAAATTTGGCAAGCTATGCCTCTACCGGAGTCCAACATTTCGATATTGCTCACTGGGGTTCCGTCTCGTGATAGAGTGGCCGTACCTGTACCCCCGTCCGCCACGGTGTTGACGATTGTTGCAAATCCTGATACACGAAAACTTAAAATGGACACTTCCTGTAACAGAACTATATCAGCTTCGGACTCATAGATAAACTGCCGTAGCATTGCTAATTTTAAATCTGTCCTAACTCGATTTATGTTCAGGGACAAAAACTTATAAGCTTGACTCATGATCGTCCGATACTGGTGGGTGATGGGAAGCATAGGAAGCCCAGTCCATCTCACCGCCGGACTTCGAACCTACATCCGCAGGTTTTGTACCAGTTTTCGCGCTGACTTTACTTTTTGAGTTACTTCCAGCCACAGAGTCCTTTGGTTTAACTTTATTTTGCCGTCGCAAAGTCGTCCGAAGTGTCATTGAAGACGGCGGAGTCGGCGAGTCATGGCTGTAAGCAGTATGTGAATGTCCTTGCTTCGGAACGGGTGACGGCAAGTCCGAAGATGCGGCTTCAGTAGGCCCACTGTGTTTGCTTGGAGCCGCACTGGCTGTTTGGATACAGCTGTCCGGGTCCTCGTGTTGTTTGGAAGCAGCTTCGAGGTGGTGGCTGTTTATGTCATGCTCTGCACCGCGTGCTTCATCCGCCGTGTTTACGAGCTGCAGTAGACTGACTGCCGCCTCTTGTGTGTTGGCCACCTGCGGCGAGTCGGCAAGCGGCATCGGAACGGATTGCTGTAAACACTCGGCTGCACTCGTACTGACAGTTTCTGCATCGGGCTGATGAACGGGAATTTGGCGGGTCGTAACTTAGGCCACAATGGCCTGCAATTGAAGTAGTAAAAGAGATGAAAGGGAAGGAAAAATGGACGAAGAATGCTATGGGTAAGGTGAAGTATAAGGTGTAAAATACTGACAAGAAAACGTGAATTGCAAATTTATAACTGTGCCTCACGGGAACGTTTTGATAACGACAGTTGCCGCTCGTTATTAGCGTCTATGGTCACAATGGCGGTTTGTCGCCTGCAGAGGGCAGCTCTGTGGGGCAGCCTGACAGCGGCTGGGGTAAAATGCCGTGACGTCGTGGCCGACAGGATCCTTGGCCCGCTACTAAAAGTTGCGTTTTTGGTCACTGCGGAATCGGTGGGACTGGATGTTGGATGGAGCCGTGAAGATTACTCGCTGAAAACTTTATTCCTGCTCGATGCACGGAATCCGACTTGTCCTCGACATGTGAATTTAGAAGAAGCCCGTGTCCACTGCGGTGCCGGGTTGGGTTCCTGCCTGCCAGGTTCGAGAACCGGGTGCAGGGGCATCTGGTGAATAACATTCGTTGGCTCTTGATTCTTAGCAAACTCGTAACACCTACCTGATGGCGGCCCCCTGGTAGAGAGGTTCGCAACTTACACGTCGATCTGCAAGAAATTGTGGTAAGTGTCCGATTACAGGGCGCGTGATTATGTGATGTGGCGCAATGGCTACTCTAACTCGCCATTGTGGTTATCCATCCTGACATGTAAATATACAGGGAGGTGTTTAAAACTGTTTATCGGAATATTTGGCGAAAACATCTGATTAAAAAAAAGAGTGGTAATAAACGTTCTTCACCTCGAAGAGGGACATCAAGTAACATAACGCTCGACGCCCCTGCACCACTCCCGGGGGTGGAAGGGGGGTGACTTTAAAATCTTGGAAAGGAACCCGTACTTTGTATTGGAGACTTGGATTCTTTGTGAAAAAATATGCAACTTTTGTATGAAACATCTCTTTCGTTTTATGATAGATGGCGCTGTAATCGGCACACATATGAATATGGGATGACAATTGTTGCAAAACTGTAATATTTCACAAAGATACACATCCAGTACATTGTTTGATACTTGGAAAAATGCTATCATGTAACACCGTCCACCCTTTTGCAATTTATTCTTATATTACAATATATTACCCAGGAACAACGACGTGGACGTAGCACCCCTCAGGGTGCTTGACTTTGGTGAGTCCCCTCGCCTCTCGTTATCTCGTGGAGCTTAATTACTGTGAGTCCCCTTGCCTCTCACAAGTGTTTCATTGCGGCAAATGTTCGAAATGTTGTCCGTTATTTCTAACGCACACTGCAGCTCTGTGTTTGAGCGATAATCCGACATATATTAGTGTCTCTGCGCTAATGTTTCCACATTCATTGCTGCTGCTGCTGCATATCTTCGGGGTTTGTTGGTACATCCATGTAAACTCTCTCTTTTATCCATTCCCCAGGAGAAATCGGCACAAGTTACATCGGCTGAAAGTGAGGGCCACGTTTGAGGACCACCCCGTCCTGTCCATCGACCAGGATAATCTCATTCAAAACTTCTCGAGCTAGTCGTAAATAATGCGCTGGGCATCCATCGTGTTGAAACCACATGTCCAGTCTCATTTGAAGTGGAACATCGTCCATTAGTACGGGTAAAACGTTATCCACAATGTCGCTCTGCATTTGATTAGTCAGATTACCTTCCATGAACTATGGAGCAATTACCTGCGTACCTAAAATACCACACCAGACGTTAACATTCCATGGGCATGGATGTTCAACTTGCCTTACCCAATGGGGATTCTCCAATGAATAGAATTGCAGAAATTCAGGCGATTGTGAAAACCCGTACAATGTAGTTCCTGATGCAGCAAAAAATGAAATGAGTGCCGTTTTTGTTCGTGCAGAAAACCCAAAGAGATTATGGTCATATATAAAGCACCTCAGTGGCAACACGCAATCAATACCTTCACTGCGCGATAACAACGATGAATTCACTGATGACAGTGCCACCAAAGCAGAGCTATTAAACACGGTTTTCCGAAACTCCTTCACCAAAGAAGACGAAGTAAACATTCTTGAATTCCAATCTACATGAACTGCAATGATAAGAAACATAGAAGTCCTCGGTGTAGCAAAGCAGCTAAAATCATTTAATAAAGGCAAGGCCTCCGATCCAGATTGTATACCAGTCAGATTCCTTTCAGATAATGATGATGCAATAACTCTATATTTACCAATTATATACAACCGCTCGCTCACAGAAAGTTCCGTACCTAAACACTGGAAAATTGCTCAAGTCACACCAATACCCAAAAACGGAAATATGAGTAATCCGCTGAATTTCAGCCCCATATCAATAACGGCAATTTGCAGTAGGTTTTTGGAACCTATACAGTGTTCGAGCATTATGAATTACCTCGAAGAAAACGATTTATTGACACATAGCACGGATTCAGGAAACATCGTTCTTGTGAAACACAACTAGCTCTTTATACTTATGAGATAATAAGTGTTGTTGATTCCACATTTTTAGATATCTAGAAGGCTTTCGAGACCGTTCCTCACAAGCGTCTTCTATAGAATATCGTCTCAGCTGAGCGAATGGATTCGCCATTTCCTGTCGGAAAGGTCACAGTTCGTAGTAATAGACGGAAAGCCATCGAGTAAAACAGAAGTAATATCAGGCGTTTCCCAAGGAAGTGGTATAGGCCCTCTATTGTTCCTGATCTACATTAACGACATAGGAGACAATCTGGGTAGCCCTCTTAGATTATTTGCAGATGATGCTGTCATTTACCGTCTTGACCAAAACGGATTGCAAAATGATTTAGATAAGATATCTGTGCGGTGTGAAAAGTGGCAATTGACCTTGAATAAAGAAAAGTGTGATGTTATTCACATGAGTACTAAAAGAAATCAGCTAAATTTCGATTACGCCATAAATCACACAAATCTGAAGGCTGTAAATTCAATTAAATATTTAGGGATTACAATTACAAATAACCTAAATTGGAAAGAACATATATAATGTTGTGGGTAGAGCAAACCAAAGAATGCGATTCATTGGCTGAACACTTAGAAGGTGCTACAGATCTTCTAAACAGGCTGCTTATACTACACTTGTCCGTCCTATTCTGGAGTATTGCTGTGAGATGTGGGATCCGTAACAGGTGGGACTGACGGATGACATCGAAAAAAGTTCAAAGAATGGCGGCTCGTTTTGCATTATCGGGAAACTGGGGAGATAGAGCCACCGACACAATACGTGAATTGCAATGGCAGCCATTAAAACAAAGACGTTTTCGTTGCGACGGGATCTTCTCACGAAATTTAAATCACCAGTTTTCTCCATCGATTGCGAAAACAATCTGTTGGCACCCACCAACATAGGGAAAAATGATCAGAACGATAAAATGAGAGAAATCTGGTCTCGCACGGAAAAATGTAAGTGCTCGTTTCGCCCGCGCGCCGTTCGAGAGTGGAACGGTAGAGAGACAGCTTGAAGGTGGTTCGTTGAACCCTCTGCCAGGCAATTTATTATGAATATCAGAGTAATCACGTAGATGTAAATGCAGTATGCGTAGAACAATTATTAGCGATATTCCTGAACCTCACGCAATTTGCTGAGAACTAATGTGGGGATTTCCAGCAACCCTAGCTAAAACATTCACTGTGTCATTTTCGTTTGTCACAGGCCGCGTTAGGACTCTTTCTATGGGTTTAACACTTCCCGTTTCAGAAAACAGGTGGACAATAATGCGAAATATCGTTGTAGATGGAACATTCCTATCGAACAATGTAGCATACCTGTGATGAGCTTCGTTAACGTTTCCATCAGCCTCAAAGTACGCGCCAGTGGTATCGACCCTCTCTGCAATCGTTAATGTCATGGAACAATTGCGACGACTTGTGTACAGTCCGAATCGTTGAAGTAACATTCACAGTCTGACCGCGGGCTGAACGCATGATCACGGTCTGTGCTTCATTCAATTGTGGGAGGTGTCACATGGTAGCATTAAGAAAAAGATCAAAAAAGTGCTTAGATTGTCGTAATCGGATGTGCATTTGTTTGAGATAGTACCGTTTTGCAACAACTGTCACCTCATTCCAATTATAACGAAAAAAGTGTTGCACACTTTTTCACGGAGAATCCAAGTCTGCAATAAAAAAAATAGCGGTTCCTTTTTAAGAAATCAAAGTCAACCCCTCCCCCCCTCGGGGTGGTGCACAGGGGGGGGGGGGGGGGGGGGTTGAACGTTACGTTAATGGATGTCCCTCTTTGAGGTGAACAACATTTATTACCACTTTTTTTAATCAGATGTGTACTTCGCCACATATCTCGACAAACCGTTTTAAATGCCTCACCCTGTAATCATTCACGAACACTTTAAATGATCTCACTCGAGCTACGTTTCCGTGGAAGTGCGTCACTCAACTAGTTGTGCCGCATCTATAATTTGTTGTTTATTTTGGAACCAGGTGCCTCATGTTCAAGTTCGGCTTTTGCTAGTGTATTTACAGTGTCTGTTTGTGTTGTTAACGCAAATTGTTAATTAGTGGTTCGTTTGTTACAAGACACCTTGATGTGTTTGTTGTTTATATTGTGGGTCCAGCTAAAGACGCCTGGTTATGTTAAATGCCTCCCCTGAGAGTATCTCTCTCTTAGCGATCGCCATCCACACTGTGTTAAGCATCTATGAGTTTTTTTGAACTTAGTGCTGTTCTCAAATAATATATATATATTTTTAAATTTCTTCAGTCATTTATGAAATTTATGTAATATCCACCAACAGCTGTGTAATTGGAAATTAATTTAATTGATTCCGGGGTAGCTGCTCAGGTTGTCTAGCATCGTTTCCTGTGTTTTAATAATTAAGTTTGTGTTTTTAGCACATCGAGATCACTAGTTATGAAGACAAGGGAGCGTCTCTGTGCTAGCGTCTTCAATACCAATCGAGAACAAAGTGCATAATAATCAGAGATCAAGAGAAAGAATTATTGTTCGATAACTCGCTAGAAAATTCATAGACGTTTATAACAGAATTCAAAGAATGAGAAGAAGATCATAGGAAATAAAACTGTTTGTGGAAGAAGTGTGGGGTACGATAATGAACTTACGGTTTCAACTCGTGTTTAAAACTCTTAGAAGAGAACAGAAAACATTTAAATACAACCCTGAAGAACTTCTGAAAAATGAAGGAAAATAAAAGCATGGACAATCTTTCTACATAATTAATGACTTTACCGTAAGATTTAATGAAAGTAACAGTTTACTGCTGCACCAAAAACTGCAAATAGGAGAATTTCTACATAAACACATAGACTCCGTGAGCGCTCTTGCAGAGTTTGTCGGAGGATACTTCAGGAAGCACTATCGTTTGCCCACTTTCTTCTTCCTTTCGAGAACAGAGAACGAAAAGAAAGATCATTGGTAAGGTAACATGGGAGCTGGATTTTCTCTGCCGTTCCCTTCACGATCATTTAGCGAGTTGTATGTGGAATGTAGCAGACAAATTAATTGTGGTAGTATGAGATTTTGGTTTCCTGCAGCTTACATGCTCGATAGTGTCTGCTACGAATCATAACGTAGAGCACTGGCTGTGAATCTCACCGCGCGTCCGTGTTAGTAAACGGCAGATCAGATGTGAGTTGGAGCAACAGGTGTTCGATGTCGCTAATGAAGGCGCTGGAGCAGATAAGATTAGTGGTGACAACATTGCTTGTACGGTCATATTAATCGTCTTTAGTTTAACACCCGACTAAACTCATTAGACTCGAATTACGCTGGCAGCATATCATCGGTTCTAGTTAAGAAGGATGATTGCATAAACTGTGTCATATGCTACTGAAATTTATTGAAATACAAGTTGATAGTAGCACTTGTTGAATGTTTGTGGGGACAAGACCAGCGTTATTGTTTATGGTTTAACCAGCTGAAATAGCACAGGTTTGGCCATTTGCGTGGAGTGGATGAAATGATCATTACATTTCTTCCTTCTGGAAATAATAACGCAGAAGATAGCCTTAAATTATTGGCTGCTTTAAACGTTATTGAGAGGCAAAATAAATAATTTTGCTGCGGTAGATTATTTTGGATGGTTTAATGTGATGTTCGTGTCGCCTCTACACACGATCCTAAATCGCGTTTCTTTGGTAATATGTGCTATGTATGTCTATCCCTTTTATATGAGTTTTCAGCCAAAATAAGTAGTTGTGGATGGATTACCATATCAAGGACTTATTTTAATAGTGGTAGAAGTCCATTACCTCCACGTTTCTGTCTATACTGCTTATTAAATTAATGAGCCAAAGAAAAGAGAAAGAAAGTTTCATCTCTAGCAAGAATCCGTATGCTTGAATATTTCTGTTATCTGAACTGCAGATTTTTCAGCGCTCATTTAACTTTAAGACTCTGTACCTCAATATGAACAAAAATGGACTTGTACCACTATTGAAATAAACCCTTCGTATGTTCTATGAATTCTTAGATTTTCAAAATATTTTTTCGTTATTTTTGTCTAATATTAATGTTAATAATTATAGAGGCATAAGATTTAAGCTAAAATTACATCCACAAGATTCCACGTAATCGGCGAGAGAGACAAAATGGTTTTCACAGTGGCAATTCGTTTTTAATTCAGTCTCCTGACAAATCATAAACAATTGCAGGAATATAGCTGACAAATACTGTCACAGAGTGATGTGCTTTGGGCAAGTGAGAGACTGTTTGTTTATTCTTAGGACAGTGTATCTTTGACATGTTGTATTGTATGTTCTGTGACTATGTAATGCAGTGTTGTTAGACTGCTAATCTCTGCTTTACTGTGATTCACGACATAAGAAGTTTGGTGCCGAAACCCGGGAGACAATTTCCACGATGGCCGGTGTGAAACACGAATTCTGCACGCACGTCACGCGGCAATACTACGAGGGGGCTTACTGCAGCGATTTGTCACACCACGCAACAAGCTCTTCGACGACAACCGCCTGCATACACAGCTAAGTTCAATTGAATTATCACACGACATGTTTGGTAGTGCCGTTTGTAAAGGCAACTGACAGCATTATTGCCGCTGTGTACTGCTATTGTAGCTGTTTGATTAGCGCTTTAACGAATTTTCAGATCTTACGCTACGCCCGTAAGTTGTTGTATGACTAGTGCTGCCGTCTAGCGACCATCAATTGAACTACTTCGACTAGCGCTCCAAAGATAACGCCTTACTAGGTCCAGCTGATCGCTAGCCGACACTGCTTTAAACTTTGGAGTGATCGGACGGAGTGGACATGACAGACCACAAACCAGAAGCACAATTACACTCTCTAAAGAGAAAACGTATGAGAGAAAGAGCAAACATTACGCGACTCGTAGCGGAAGTTGCAAGGTTGTCAGACACATCGGAAATCGCGGATTATAAATATTACAATGACAGATTGGGAAGCGTTCTGAACCGCCTCGTTAAATTAGATGAGGATATTCACGAGTTGTTAGACGATGACGAATACGAAGAAGATGTTGTTAAATGCGAAGATTATATACACACCGCGAAACTCACAATTTCTCGATTGTCTCACGAAATAGAGAAACAGTTTGCAAAATCGGTAGCATAAATAAAGATTCCTGACAATCCGCCGGTACGATCTGTAACAATGAGTGTTCCCACAGCTTCAGTAAAACTTCCGCCGATCAAGCTTGAGCCTTTTTCAGGCGATATCGAGACATGGGCACGATTCTGGGAGCAGTTTGAGCAGTCGGTTGACAACGATCCGACGGTAATTACAATTAATTAACACATTTTTCTTCGCGGCTATCTCTCGGGAGAACCAAAGCATTTAGTGGAAGGTATTGCGATAACAGCTGAGACTTACGCAGAAACGAAGAGGATTCTCTGAGCGCGTTATGGCAACAAGGATTGAATAATTCAAGCCAACTTAGATTATCTCGAAGCCATAAAACCAATAAAGCTGTCCACCCCAGAGGAACTTAATTCAACATTCATTGAATGCCAGCGACGTATTCAAGCTCTCCGGGCACTTGGGGAAGACGTGAATGGATACGGCCGAGTCCTCTCGCCGAAAATTTTACGCGCTTTTCCGGATGACATATGCCGCCGCTGGATAATTCACGCCAAGCGTACGGGAATATCCGAAGGGGACATTTTGCAACTGATGGAGTTTCTGAACGAGGAAGTCGACGGGGCGCTTACCATGCAGAAAATAACGCGGTGAATTTTCCAGCACTTCTAGTAACCTTTCCACAGCATCCACACTTCACGTACATGCGAAATCTAAAAGATCGACTACGAAGGATACCAGCGTAAAGGAACCATTCTGCGTCTTTTGCGACTCTTGCGGTCATTGGGCGCAAGACTGTAAGAAGATCGTACAGAGTTAATGATAGAATAGATAAATCGAAACTAGCAAACAGATGCTTTCTTTGTCTTCAACGTGGGCACAAAGTGTCAAATTGCAAAAAGAAAGAAAGGGCTCGGTGTGTTAACTGTAAAAGACTGCATGATAAGTCCATTTGTGAGGAACGAAAGGGTATGAGGGGTCCTGCGGGTCAGGAAAACGTTACTTCCGTGGGAAAGATATCTGTCGCTCCCCACGGATACACGTACCTTCAGACAGCCCAAGTGTGCGTCTCAGGACCTACAGGATTGAGCAGGACAACTCGATGTCTACTGGACGCAGGTAGTCAGTCCAGCTTCATAGCAAAATCGCTGACTGATGATCTCAAACAGCAAACGGTAGACCGACAAGAACTAACCGTTTGTTCCTTTGAATCAAACCCTACACGCCCACGCCACCGCAGGCTTGTTCAGTTTAATATGAAGGGGCTTTGCCAGAATTCGTCAGTGCCACTTACTGCCTTCGAAAGTACTGACGTTATTTCTCACCACCCTTCGGTTCCACAACATATAAATAGTTTACCAGATTCCCGTAAGATTCCGCTAGCAGATCCGAAAACCGATTCAACAGATCTTCCCGTGGAGATTCTTGTAGGGGGCGATTTTTATTGGAAGATAGTGAAGCACAATTCGCTCATACGCATCTCAGAAACCTTAGTGTTAGTTCCTTCTCTATTTGGGTGGATACTTAGTGGTAACAAGTCACTAGCCTGTGTGCATGCAACCGTGGTAAATTTTACTCAGACTGACCGAAGTCCCCTGCACTCGGACAATGATTCAGACGCTTTTGGCACTTGGAAACCATAGGGATTACTGCCAATCAGGATCTACCTGTGAACAACAAGGATACAAGACTTCTTGAAGAGTTTAGAGGATCTTTCTCTATAAAGGATCATCGAGTAGTGGTTACACTTACCAGAAGGCAACATACAGTGCTTTAGAGTAACATACCGATCGCGGAAAAACGATTCAAGCACCTTAGGGAAAGATGTCAACGTCAAGAGACCTTTAAGCAAATGTATTTCGATCTTATGCTAGACTTCATTACGAAGGGGCAATTAGAGGTCGCTCCCACCCCACTCTCAGGAAAGGAGCTATTTTATCTCCCTCATCATGCAGTGAGGAAGGAGAAATACGGAACCACTAAGTAGAGAATAATCTTTGACGCTTCATCTCACGAAAACAATGCACCTTCTGGAAATTTTACTGCGTTTCAGACTATATTCTACGGCTATCGTTGCGGACATCACACAAGCTTTCCTTCAATTAACCTTGAACGAAAAGGACAAAGAGTTGGCCAGATTTTTCTGGTTCAAATTTAGCCAGGATTAAAAAAAAAAAGAAGGTTTAAATGGCTCTGAGCACTATGGGACTTAACATCTATGGTCATCAGTCTCCTAGAACTTAGAACTACTTAAACCTAACTAACTTAAGGACAGCACACAACACCCAGCCATCACGAGGCAGAGAAAATACCTGACCCCGCCGGGAATCGAACCCGGGAACCCGGGCGTGGGAAGCGAGAACGCTATCGCACGACCACGAGATGCGGGCCAGGATCAACAGAATACCGTTTTAACAGACTCCCATTCGGCCTGACCTGCAGCCCATTTTTACTTTCTGCAACACTGAGAGAACTTACCGACAAGTGTGTGTGACAGCATTTCCCACCGTAGCACCACTTATAAACAAGACTGCATACATGGACGACTTTGTGATCTCAGTAGGAGGTGATAATTTGGATTAACTATATACTATGAACTTGTAACCCTAATGATATTGATCAGTCTCCCGTTATCAAAATGGGCTACCAACTGTGAACAACTCCACACTATCTGGAGGGCAAAAGGGCGATAACTCCACACCAGACTCAAGTTTTAGGTGTAGAATGGAACACCGCAGGTGACTACTTCTGTATCGATCCTAGTGAAATCATCAGAAGGTCGTCAGAAGAGCCAGCCACCAAAAGACTTCTTTTACAATATACGGCTAAATTCTATGACCCACTAGGACTGTTTTCCCCTGTTTCGCTTGTTGGGAAATTGCTATTTCAGGACACATGGTGCCGTGACCATGTTTGTGTTTGTATCTCAGTTACCAGATTACAAACGAAGGTCTTCCATCTGTTAGGATCACAGCGAATCCAACTTAATGTTACTGTAGAATCCGTCCACAATATCGCATGGGCAATTTTAAAGTCTGTTGCGCGGCAAAAGTAACACAATAGTCTGGTCCCAACTACTGCCGCTAAAAGTTCGGGTCGAGGCAATGTCACCTTTTTAATAGGAGAAAGTCTCTTCTTGCTACAGACTAAATGGGTTACGACGTTATCATCTAAGACAGTACGAAAGTACAAAGCTGCTTCATATGCCTTTTCCGAGGCGTCACAGAATACGTGCAGCTGAGAGTCTCTTCCATGAGCTGTAGCTACCCATCTAGGGACACGTATATGTGACAATGAGGGTAAGCTAGATATACAAGTGCGCCATCGTGCCCCTAAGTCCCAGGGCATAAGTTCATCCCAGCCAATTCCTCGGCACCATGTATTACTTGGAAATTCATTGTCTCCCAGGCGACTTGATGGGGAGGATGGTGGGAAAGAATGGTGGGCACTATAAAGCGTTGCCTATGGAAGGTATTGGGACTCGCAAAGCTCACTGAGGAACATCTGAACACCACCTTAATCAGTATTGAAGCCGCGGTGAACTCCAGGCCCATCACACCAGGAGATGATTGTGATGCACTCACACCTTCCCATTTTCTGACGGGAGAAAAACTTACGACTATTCCGACGGGACCAGAGCCTTCAGCGAACACGAATTTAACAAAGGAATTCCGACTGAGACAGCAACTCTGTGACAGTTTTTGGAACCGTTGGGTTAAAGAATATCTATTGGAGCTCCGGAACTACCATGAAGTTAAACGCCCATAGGGACGAGTCATCCCCTTTCTCCCTGGCGTCATCGCGCTGATCCAAGAGGACCTTCGTCCGCGACATATGTGGAAGAAGGCCAGGATAGAAAAGGTACTACCAGGAAGAGACGGCAGGGTAAGGACTATAATACTCCGGACACCAGAAGGTCACATCATTAGTCGTCCTGTGCAGCTGGCCGTACCTTTGGAGGCTGACCAGGGTGGGGAGGATGTCACAGAGTGATGTACTTCGGGCAAGTGAGAGACTGTTTGCTTATTCTTAGGACAGTGTATCTTTGACATGTTGCATTGTATGTTCTGTGACTAAGTAATAAAGTGTTGTTAGACTGCTAATCGCTGCTCTACTGTGATTCACGACAAATACATCTAACTTTCATTGTCTATACCAAGGTCTCTGATAGAGCAATCCGTCTCAAATTAGGAATTCTTTCAACGAAGATAAAAATCAGTCGTCACCTGCAAACAATCTTCAGACGACAGTTTAAACGGTTGAAACACGGAAAAGTGAATCTAACAAAATTTTTGTGGAGCTGATGACTAATTTTCGTCTTTGTTGGAAGAATATCAACTGCTGTTGCACAACTACAGTTAAGAACGCGATCTCAAATTGGGAATATATTCTAGATGCTATAGGAATACAGAAGTCCGTGAATACTGTCGAAAGTCGCTACAGAATTCGCTATCGTAACATACATAAGGGGTAGTCAAATGAAAACGAGATTGGTGGGAAAAAGTAAGTGCACTGTTATTACAATCTAAGGAAGAAAACTACCTACCACGAATAAATTATTCGAACAGCAGGGCAATCGGTAGATGTGATGTACATGCACCAACAAATGTTACAGTTTCAGAAAAGCAGCTTAACACGTTGGTCTATCTCTTATCATTACAGATGCAGTTATTCGGCTTGGCATCGATGGATAGAGTTGAAATGAGATATTCACTCTGCAGCGGAGTGTGCGCTGATATGAAACTTCCTGGCAGATTAAAACTGTGTGCCCGACCGACACTCGAACTTGGGACCTTTGCCTTTCGCGGGCAAGTGCGTTACCAACTGAGGTACCCAAGCACGAGTCACGGCCCGTCCTCACAGTCTTAATTGCGCCAGTAGCTCGTCTCCTACCTTCCAAACATAGAATCTCTCCTGCATGCCTTGCAAAACTAGCACTCCTGGAAGATAGGATATGGCGGAGGTAGCAGACGAGGTACTGGCGGAATTAAGGCTGTGAGGACGGATCGTGAGTCGTGCTTGGGTAGTTCAGTTAGTAGAGCACTTGCCCGAGGAAGGGAAAGGTCCCGAGTTCGAATCTCGGTCCGGCACACAGTTTTAATCTGTCAGGAAGTTTCATGGATAGAGTTGTTGGATGTCCTCCAGAATATCTTGCCGAATTGTGTCCAATTGACGCTTTACGCTTTAGATCGTCAAAATCCCGAAATGGTTCGAAAGCTTTGCCCATGATGCTCCCAACGTTCTAAATTACGGAGAGATCCGGTGACCCTGGTAGCCGAGGTAGGGTTTGACAAGTATGAATAGAAGTAGTAGAAACTCTGTGTGCGAGCGTTCATTATCTTGCTAAGTGTAAGCCCAGGTTGACTCGGCATGAAGAGCAATAGAACGGGGCGTAAAATATCGTCGTTGTATCGCTGTGTTGTAAGAGTGCCGCGGATGACAACCAAACGCGTCCTGTTGTGAAAAGAAATGGCGCCCTAGAGTGTCACTGCGGGTTGTCGGACCATATGGTGGGCGACAGTCATGTTGCTATACAAGTTGATATCCCACCACTGTCCGGGGCGTCTCCACGCACGTCTTCGCTCGCCGCCGGGTCTCATAACCCGACAATACTACTCTAATCAATGACATTGCAAGCCGAAGACGTGTCTGGAGAAGCCCAGGACTGTAGTGGGATACCAACCTGACTGTTGCCCACTCTACGGCTCCAACCAGGAGTGCTGGTCTGGGGTGTCATTTCTTTTCATAGCAGGGCCCCTCTGGTTGTCATCCTCGGAACCCTTACAGCACAGCGGCACGTCGACGATATTCTACGCCCCGTTTGGTTGTCTTTTATGGCAAACTAGCCTGGGTTTACATTTCAGCTGATGCCCGCCCGTGCACGGCGAGAATTTCTACAGCTTGTATTCACGCTTGCCAATCCCTACCTCGGACGTCAATGTCACCGGATCTCTTCCTATGCCGAACGTTTGGAGCATTACGGGCAGGGCCCTCCAATCATTTCGGGATTTTGACCACCTAACGCGTACAACGGCGTACACTACTGGCCATTAAAATTGCTACACCACGAAGATGACGTGCTACAGACGCGAAATTTAACCGACAGGAAGAAGATGCTGTGATATGCAAATGATTAGCTTTTCAGAGCATTCACACAAGGATGGCGACACCTACAACGTGCTGACATGAGGAAAGTTTCCAACAGATTTCTCATACACAAACAGCAGTTGACCGGCGTTGCCTGGTGAAACGTTGTTGTGATGCCTCGTGTGAGGAGGAGAAATGCGTACCACCACGTTTCCGACTTTGATAAAGCCTATCGCGATTGCGGTTTATCGTATCGCGACATCGCTGCTCGCGTTGGTCGAGATCCGATGACTGTTAGCAGAATATGGAATCTGTGGGTTCAGGAGGGTAATACGGAACGCCGTGCTGAATCCCAACGGCCTCGTATCACTAGCAGTCGAGGTGATTGGCATCTTATCCGCATGGCTGTAACGGAACGTGCAGCCTCGTTTCGATCCCTGAGTCAACAGATAGTGACGTTTACAAGACGACAACCATCTGCACGAACAGTTCGACGACTTTTGCAGCAGCATGGACTATCAGCTCGGAGACCATGGCTGCGGATACCCTCGACGCTGCATCACAGACAGGAGCGCCTGCGATGGTGTACTCAACGACGAACCTGGGTGCAGGAATGGCAAAACGTCATTTTTTCGCATGAATCCATGTTCTGTTTACAGCATCATGATGGTCGCATCCGTGATTGGTGACATCGCGGTGAACGCACATTGGAAGCGTGTATTCGTCATCGCCATACTGGCGTATCACTCGGCGTGATGTTATGGGGTGCCATTGGTTACACATCTCGGTCACCTCTTGTTTGCATTGACGGTTCTTTGAACGGTAGACATTACATTTCAGATGTGTTACGACCCGTGGCTCTACCCTTCATTCGAACCCTGACAAACCCTACATTTCAGCAGGATAATGCATCACCGCATGTTGCAGGTCCTGTACGAGCCTTTCTGGATACAGAAAATGTTCGACTGCTGCCCTGGCCAGCACATTCTCCAGATCTCTCACCAATTGAAAACGTCTGGTCAATGGTGGCCGAGCAACTGGCTCGTCACAATACGCCAGTCACTTGATGAACTGTGGTATCGTGTTGAAGCTGCATGGGCAGCTGTACCTGTACACGACATCCAGACTCTGTTTGAATCAATGCCCAGGCGTATCAAAGCCGTTATTATGGCCAGAGGTGGTTGTTCTGGGTACTGATTTCTCAGGATCTATGCACACAAATTGCGTGAAAATGTAATCACATGTCATTTCTGGTATAATATATTTTCCCAATGAATACCCGTTTATCATCTGCATTTCTTCTTGGTGTAGCAATTTTAACGGCCAGTAGTGTAGTTTGGCACGATATCCCTCAAGAGAACATCCAACACCTTTACCAATCAATACCAAGCCAAATAACTTCTAGCATAGGGGCCAACGGTGGACCCATCGCGTTATTGATTTGCTCCATTTGTGAAGCTCTTTCTGTTGAATAAATCAGCTACTCTTTCTCAAAAGGTAATCATTTGTTTGTATGTATATGTACAACACAGGGTAGAAAATCGGATTCACATAATTACCGGCCAGTTTCATTGACGTCGAATTGTTGTAGAAACATGGAACATGTTTTGTGTTCAGACATAATGACCTTTCTAGACTCTGAGAAGCTCATCTGCAGAAACCAGCATGGTTTTAGGAAACAGCGGTCATGCGAGACACAGCTGGCCCTCTTTGTGCAAGATATACAAGAGGCTCTAGATACCGGCTCCCAGGTTGAGGCCATATTTCTCGACTTTCGAAAGGCGTTCGACTCAGTTCCACACTGTCGCTTGCTCCAAAAAGTGGCGCTTGGGGTCTATCCTGTGACATATGCGGTTGGATAGGAAGTTTTCTAACAGGCAGAGAGCAGTATGTCGTCCTGAATGGGGTGACTTCGACAGAAACAAGCGTAACAACAGGTGTGCCCAGGGCAGCGTAATAGGTCCGCTGCTTTTTACGATTTACATACATAATCCGGTTGATGGTACTGACAGCGGCATTAGACTGTTTGGCGATGATGCTGCAGTCTACAGGAAAGTAGTATCACACGAAAGTTGTGAACAAATCAATGAGTATTTGCAGAAAATAAATGCGTGGTGTAATGACTGGCAGTTATCTCTCAATATTAGTAAGTGTTACCTACTGCGTATAACAAGGCGAAAACCCCGATTAATGTACGAGTACAAAATAAATGCCCAGTCTTTGGAAGCGGTACGTCAAGTATCTGGGTGTGACTATTCGAAATGATCTCAAATGGATTGATCACATTACACAAGTAACGGGCAAGGCGAACTTTAGATTTCGGTTTATTGGTAGAATGCTAAAGCGATGCAGTCCTTCAACAAAGGAAATGGTTTACAATACGTTAGTTCGTCCAGGCTTATTGATCGTCTGTATTGGACCCTTACCAGTTGGGTCTGATTCAAGAGAATGAGAAGGTCCATAGAAGAGCGGGAAGATTCGTGACTGGTACATTTAGCCATGGCGAGAGCTTTATAAATCTCATTGAAAGTTTGAAGTGGGACACACTTTCAGATAGACGACGCGCTAAACGGATGGGGCTGCTCACTAAATTCCGAAATTTTCGCCGAGGATGTAGAGAATGTATTGTTACTACCAACTTTCAAATCGCGCAACGATCACCATTCAAAGGGAAATTAGAGCGCATACTGAGGCGTTCAGACAGTCTTTTTTCCCTCGCGCGAACCGCGAAATGAACAGAGGGGGGAGGGGGGGGGACATATGACTTAGGCGCGAATTGTGCCCTCCGCCACACACCGCTTGGTGGCTAGGGGAGTATATATGTAGATGTAGACGTAGATGTAGACATCTAGTGCGTCTTGTTCTTTTCTTTTTTTCTTAGAATGTATTTCAAAAATAAGTGTAATATCTGTTAATTCATTTATCCACTGTGAGACAATACGGTCAATACCTTCATGGAGAAATGTTAGCGGTTACTTACGGAACCCGCGTGTGCACCTCTTCACCCGTAGGGAATAGACGGCCACAAATGTCTTTCTCTAGTGGAGGGAGGATAACATGTTTCCAAGGATGTATAGACTATGCAGCAGAAGTTTCGCTGGGAAGCCCTTAAACACCCTCCATACAGCCCCAATATCTCTCCATGTGATGTCCATATTTTTGGAGCCCTGAAGAAAGACATTCGTGGCTATATTTTCTTCGGACAAACAGACGCACGCTTGGTGCAATTGAGATTCAGCAGGCAATAGCAAACATTTTTCCATGACTGCATTGGCGGCCTTGTATCACAGTGGGATAAATTTATGAGCAGTTATGGCAATTACTTTTGAAATAATAACCAAGTTACTTCTTTTTTCCCGCCTGCCTTGTTTTCATTTGACCACCCCTTGTATATTTCTGATGACGAGCTCATGAAACCGTAAATATTAAACATGTAAACCGACGTGGATTTCCTGTCACATATTCTGCTCAACGTGTATTTGTAGTAAATAAATAAAAACGTCATGCGCCGCAAGATCAGGCCATATTAGTCTTGTTGAAAATGAGTTAAGTCCTTTTCACACGACGCACAAAAGTGTTCAACAAATATTATAGTTTACTGACGTGCTCCATGCGTATTAGGCTCCACCTATAAACTCGTACGGGATCGTGTGGTGTCGTGCTTGAACAATGAACGTGAACACAGCGTAATGCTACTAGCATATCTGACGCTATTGTGTTTGTTGTTGTTTTGTGGGAAAATACAGTAATGGTGCATTTACGGTAATGGAAATACCTGCTGTACCGGCAAATTTAGCTATAGCGACGGCTGCATTTGCATTGGCGTGCGTTGCAAGGAGGGTGTTATGCGCTCCTTAAGGAATTCCATGTGTTTGAACCAACACACTTCAGGTTGGTGCACTGGCATAGAACTGCAGCCAGACTCTCACTACATTTCACTTTTTTACTTCTGCTCTGTAGTGTGTTCGAAAAGAGTTAAATTTAGCTTTAAAATCGTCGCCAGTGACGCCAGGCAAAACGACGGACACTTCCTTGGCAATCGTTTCTAGCTTGCTGTAACAAAGTAAATAAATCATATGCTGATATAACTTCAAGCTTTAATGAATATTTACAAGTTTCTGTGACTATCATCGAAAAAATACATACCTTATTATGGTACAGACTGTTTCCAGCATCAAAAAGGACTGGCTCTTCAGTATACGCCTCTTTCAAACGAGTAATAGCCACTTTGTTCCATTCCATGTTTACAACAGTGCCAAAGGCGTGATTTCACATTCGCGTATTATTGGTTTATGAAATTTACAAAGATTTAAAAACTTGCGTGAAAATATTTACGAAAAGTGCACTACATTCACTTGCTCAAAGTTTCTTGTGATAACGAAAGGACCACAGATAGAAACAAAATTCAACATATTGTAAGTGCACCAGAAAGCAGTATGGCAGACTCAGCTCTCAGCGGAGACGTCACCACAGCAGACAGCTACAAACTTGCACATGCGCAGTGAGGCCGTTAGTACCAAATTTAGAACTGGCCATATTCCCTTATCCCTAGAATTATTCCGCGTCGCTACTAACGCGATCATGATAGTGACCCAGGTCACACGATAGAAGACCGCCATTTTCACAACGGGTTATCAATCGATTACGAGTTCGTTCATCGTGTAAAACGGGCATAACAGAGATTTCTCGTGTGGTCGCAGTAAGTAGTAACGATAAAATATCATAATTACAAATGAAACTGAGAATGTTCCATGGCAAAGATAGGATAAGATCACAAATATTTTTACATGAAGACAGACATTTTTTACATACAACTAAAGGCTGCTACGACTTTATTAAAGTGCAACCAGTTTCGATTTGGCGCTATCTCAGTTCAAAGTATGCCAGAAAATTAAAATTTTTTGTAGAAAAATCTTTCATGCAACATAAAAGTTGCTACCAATTTAAAGAAGATTTCGTGTTTTTGATACTGTTACAATAAAACAATCAATGCCCTTTAAATGCGGAAGGAGCGAAGCTGTATACAGTTACATTGGGAATTTTGAAAACAAACGAGCTAGTTCATGAAGAACTTGTAGAATATTTAAACCTGTGGGGTACAGGACACGCAAATGCAACTGTGTATTGTTGAGGCAGTTGTCATACAGGGGTGTAAAATCTTGTATAAGGAAAGCCAAGAGCAGAAATTGTATCTAGCTGACTGAAACGTTTTCTGTAGATCTGGACACAGTCAAAAATGACGCTCCGAAGAACAGAAAGCAAAGTTAAATTTTCACATCCCACAGTTGGTAGCGTCATTACAGAGTATAAGCTGAAATAGACCAAGGAAGGAGAAGGCAGTCCGCCATGTCATTTTCTAAGGAATCCACCATGTGTTTATCTATACTGAATCAGTATAACCTCAATCTGGATTACCGGACAGGAGAAAAACGGCCGTTAATCAGGAAAAGTCAGGACCTGAGACAAACACTGAATCAAAATACTTTACGAATGAAAGACCGTCACTTCCCAAGGTTAGCTCTGGTATACAAATCAAGTACCTGGTTTTATCTATTCCATTTCTCTCACTGTTACTGCTGAGCTATACGCATGCTATTTCGGAAATCCCTAATTACAAGCCAGTGTTTAAGACTATTACCATACTGAATGGTAAGGTGCTATAGCCAGTATTCATGGATATGAGAGATACGGTCATCTGAAGTAAAAAACTTCATACGGACATATGCCCTATTCCGAATAGTTTCCGAGATATGATACATTTAATGTACGTTTCTTTTTGGTTAGTGGCAAGCATGCACCTGTCTCACAACCAAACCTCTTTGACGTTTTATTCTTGCCCAGCTTACCTCGATGCTTTCAATCTCTTTGCCTTGGATGTGTTTCTGCCGTTAAACTAGCCCATTTTGCGCAGTTGTCCATCGAGTATTGTGAGTGAAGCAGTGCGAGCGATTGAAAGTGTCTCAAAGAGATGTATCGCTTAAGTGTGTCTGGATAAAACGTTACACACCTACACAAATGAGGACTATGCAGCTATTGTGTATGTTTACAGGTTTTGGGAAGGTAGTGCTTCTGCTACTGTCGAGGAATACCGTCAGCGCTTTCCAGCACGTCGAATTCCTAATGGTAGAGTGGTTACCAGAGTTTTCAGAACACTGCAGCATATAGGTATTCTTCCTAGTATCCGTTTTTCCTCTGAACAACCTGAATAGGAACAGAACAGATTGTTAAAATGACGCAGCCCAAGGAGTCTTTCTGCACCTATCAAAGTCCGACGAACGCGTGTATGGCGAAAATTACATACGAAAAACTTGTACCCGTTTCACCTATAGTGTGTCCACAGTCTTCACATTGGTGACAATGCAACACGATTTGAATTTTATTATTGGTTAAATGACAATCATCATTTGCTTCCATTAATACTATTCACTGATGAAGCCATCTTCGATGACCGCAGCAAAATCCACATGCTGCAGTGGAAACCACTTTCCAAGTTCGCTTTTCGACAAATAATTGGTGCGGCATGGTTAGTAATATGTTGATAAATCAGTCGTTTCAGAAGATTTGTTTCCGTTCCGCATACACCATGTCCACAATCTTCTCAGTGCCGACAGTGCCACACGACTTGAATTTTATCACTGGTTAAATGGTTCAAATGGCTCTGAGCACTATGGGACTTAACATCTGTGGTCATCAGTCCCCTAGAACTTAGAACTACTTAAACCTAACTAACCTAAGGACGTCTCACATATCCATGCCCGAGGCAGGATTCGAACCTGTGACTGTAGCAGTCGCTCGGTTCCGGACTGAGCGCCTAGAACCGCTAGACCACCGCGGCCGGCACTGGTTAAATGACAATCGTCATTTGCCTTCACTAATACTATTCACTGAGGGAGCCATGTTTACACAGAATGGACTCCACAACACATGTATTAATCATCGAGGGTTGCAGTAAATTCCACTTGATACAGTGGCAACCACTTTCCAAGTTCTTTTTTCGATCTGTGTTTGGTGGGATCAGTCATTTTAGAAGAGCGAATGGTGGAACAGAATTACTTAAACTTTTGAAAAATTCTTTTTTTATACACATTGGAAATGTTCTTCTGGCCACGCAACTGCAATTTACTTTCAGCGCCACGATGTCCCTCATCGTTTTACTTTGACTACCAAGCTCGCCAGATCTTACGCCATTACATTTTTGTTTATGGCACCGGATGAAGTTTGAGAAGTATAAACGCAAGATGAAAAGGCTAGATGAACTGCTTGGTCGCACCATGGATGGCGCTGTCCTCATTAGGAAACGTGCAAAAGCACTCAGACAAGCAACACAATATGTTCTCCCAGGAGTGGTCAAATGCACTGAAGTTGACGGTGGTGGGCAATTCGAGCATCGATTGTGCATTGTGCAACAGCTGAAACGTGACGTACAACAAAATGCTTAAAGGTGAATGTGATAAAGATACGTTTTTTTCTATTGATATTTCGTCAAACTCATCTTGTATTGTTTACTAACTGTTGTGCATGGTTAAACCTGAAAATATATTGCATCATAATATCAATCCTATGGGCCCGGGTTCGATTCCCGGCTGGGTCGCAGATTTTCTTCCCTCAGGAACTGGATGTTGTGTTGTCCTAATCATCATCAATTCATCCCCATCGACGCGCAAGTCGCCGACGTGGCGTCAAATCGAAAGACTTGCACCCGGCGAACTATCTACCTAGTCATACGACATTTACATTTTTTATTGCATAACACAAAAACAGTGTACATTAACTATATTCTGCCTCGGAACTATTCGGAATAGGGCACGTGTCCATTGAAGCTTTTTGCTTCAAATGCTTCTTCCTGTCATATCTCTGAATATTTACCATGTACTACCCCAACTGAAAAAATGTTTGAATGCTCCCTCAACCTTTCTTTCGCACTCGTCAGGTTAGGAAACACTTGTCGAGAGCTACGGCATTCTATTGGAGAATTCTCGTTTCTGAGTTCTAGCAAGCTTTTAGTATCGTCACTAATATTCGTCTTTTGTTTAATCTCAGTTTTGTCCAAGAATTAACAAATTTTGTCCCTTGAAATCTATCTGTGACATTTAATCGTTTTGTTATCTGCAGGGCTTTCATTCTGGAAGGAAGTGTAATGACACACTGGCTCAACATTGATATTTTTTGTTTTAGAAATAATTCAAAAGCCAAGATCGCTTAAATATTGTTTACTGGATAACCGGTTTCAACACAATAAAGGTGCAATCATCGGATGTGAATGTAGATTAACATTTATCAACCATTTGGATATAACGATACATGAGGCAGACCGCTGCTCGACTCATGCACCAAATAGTTTTATCTTGTGACTTCGGGTTGACATACCTTATGGAAAAGAATGACCTTGAAAGCAGTTGTTTTTTATTTTGTTGTAACAATGATTTTATATCAGCTGGTCTGCCTCATGTATCGTTATATCCAAATGCTTGATAAATGTTAATCTACATTCAGATCCGATGATGGCACCTTTAGTGTGTTGAAACCGGTTATCCAGTAAAAAGTATTTAAGAGGTCTTTTGAATTATTTCTGCAACAGAGTGATCGCCCTACTACGCACTATGTGTTCGCTGCAAAATTTTTGTTTTGTTAGCCTTCTTGTTCCTTTGTTGTAGAGGCGAACTGGCTGCAGTCTCTTGTGGGTTCGAGCTGCGTACGTGCTAACGACTATGAGAGAAGTTTTGTCTCGTAGCTAAATTATCCGAAGCGTATGCCCCTCGCACACACGTATGGCGTAATGAGGCTCCGGTCAGTGTTAACGACCGCCGAAATGAGTCGTCTCCCCGAGTGTCGCGGCCTTTGTGTAATCTGAGGCGCGCGAGGAGGCGTTTTTGCGAACAAAGTTGCTCGTAACGGAATCTAATCAAGCGGTACGGCAATTCGGACGCGTTCTCACGGTGTGGCCTCTAATTAAGGGCAAGGAGGCGAGGCGAGGCGTGGCGTAATGAGCGCAGCGCGGCCCACACACCTCTGGCGGCCTCCGTCGATACGCGCCCAAAACACGTCACGTCCGCCCTTTTGCGTCGGGCGGCGACACGGGGAGCATTATCACTGCAGTCTCGTTTCTGTTATTTTACATCTAGTTGAGTCCTTCTTTACAGCACATTGTGCATTTGGAAGTAGTGATACAAGTGAATGATTGAAGTTTCAGCGTATTACGAAGTAGGACATATAGAAAACCGGGAATGAAGTGGCAAACTAAAAGTTCTAACAACGCTAAAATATATATTCTGACCGTAGTTGTAGAGGTCACAGTCCGGTATCACTAAGGAGTTAATTTAACCAGTCACAATGCTGCCAGCAAACAGTTAACAGTTAACAGTTAGACCGGCTGCAATAATGAATCTGCAGTTGAATACGTCCTTTGCCAAAGCATAGGCAGCCAGTGTGCGGCATTATTCATGTGAGAATCATACCTCCTTCTCCTTCCTGTAATCTTCGGCCCGAAGACTGATTTCATGCAACTCACCATGTTAGTATATCCTCATCCTTCAGCTCTGCATCACTACCGCAATCCGTTTCAATATGCTTAATCTGTTCCGACCTTGGTCTTCCCATACAAATTTTACACCCCACACCTCCTTCCATTACCACGTTCAAAATTCCTTGATGTCTCAGGATGTGTCTTATCAACTAAAAACTTCTTTTATAAAATTCTGCCAAAAACCTTTTTTGTTCCTATTCAATTCAGTACTAATTCATTTGCTGTTCTATCTACCCAACTGATATTCAGGACTCTTCTACAGTACATTTCAAAATCATTTATTGTCTTCTTGTCTGAACTGCTTATTATTCCGTTTTACTTCCATAAAAAGCTAAAATATGGAAAATTACCTTCAGAAAATACTTCTCAACACTTAAATTCATCGACATTTTTATTTATTTATTTATTTATTTATTTATTTATTTTACCTGCCCTGAAATCTGTGCATGTTAACGCACCGCTTCCATGATGGGAAGGTGCGCCTGCTCCGGATCGGACGTGCCTGACGGATTAGCCACGAGGGTCAGTGTGCTGGCAAGCCAGCACGTGGTTTTTCGGTGGTTTCCCACATCCCACTAGACGAATGCCGGGCTGGCACCCAAAACCTGCCTCAGTTTGGGGGACGATTCGTAAATACACTGGTGTAAAAAAGCTGTAACACTTGAAGAAGTTGTTGCGACGTAAATAAAAGTTGGTAGGTGTGTTTCTACATCTGAAAGGTGATGTCTTATCAAATTTCGCGTCTGCCGCATAAGAGTGGCGCTAGTAGCGCAACTACGAGAAGCGATCAGTTTTTCTTTAAATGCACGTTTTAACTGTCGTGCCGGCTGGGGTGGCCGAGTGGTTCTAGGCGCTTCAGTCTGGAACCGCGCGACCGCTACGGTCGCAGGTTCGAATCCTGCCTCGGGCATGGATGTGTATGATGTCCTTAGGTTAGTTAGGTTTAAGTAGTTCTAAGTTCTAGGGGACTGATGACCTCAGCTGTTAAGTCCCATAATGCTCTGAGCCATTTGTAACTGTCGTGAGGGTCAGTTGCCTTTGAGATTGGATGTGGTGAATTGGTGTTAGTCAAGAATGCCTTTAAGGCGACAAAGTCGCCGTTATCAACACTTCCCTGAGTTTGAACCAGGTCGTCTAATAGGGACCCGAGAAGCTGAATGTTCCTTCTGCAGTACTGCAGAAGGTCTTGACACGAATATAGCTATTGTACATGACTGCTTGCAGCGGTGGTCTCGAGCACAGACGCTCGAAAGAAGACTGGGCTCTAGACAGCCACGTGACACTACCGAGAGGGAAGACCATCGTGTTCGGCATGTGGCTTCGGCTCCTCATACTGCATCTGCAGCATAAAATTTGAACAGTAGTTGCATCACGCCGCACAGGAACTGTTATAAATCGATTACTTCAAGGACAGCTCCGAGCCAGACACCTTGTAGCGGGAATTTCACTGACCGCAAACCACCGCCATTTGCGACTTCAGTGTTGTCAAGCGAGACTTCACTGGAGGGCAGAGTGGAGCTCTGTCGTACTTTCTGATGAAAGCTGGTTCTGTGTCGGTGACAGTGATGGCCATGTGTTACTTGGAAGGTGACCATTTGAGGACTTGCAACCTGTCTCCCTGCTAGACGCACCGGACCTACACCTGGAGTTATGATCTGGGGTGCAATTTCGTATGGCAGCCGGAGCGCTCTCGTGGTTATTCCACGCGCCCTGACTCCAAAGTTGTACGTCAGTTTGGTGATTCGAATTATTTTGCTGCTATTCATGAACTGTAATGCAGGAGGTGTTTTCCAACTGGCTAACGCTCGACCACATGACGCTGTTGTAACGCAACATGATTGATGACTAGATACGTCTCCAATCGAGCACATGTCGGACAACTCCGGCATTTTGTACAGCCAGTTTTAACCGTCCCTGTATGGACGGACCAAGTGCAACAGGCATGGAACTCCACCCCACAAACTCACATCCAGCACCTGTACAACACAGTGCATCCGCGTTTTCATGCTTGCATTCAACATTCTGGCGGTTACACCGAATTTGCGACGAACTATCTCGCGCTTACATTGACCTGTGATCTTGTAATGTTAATCACGTAAATAGAAATTGCGTGGACAAATGTATGTTAAGTCGCATAGTGCTCAGAGCCATTTGAACCATTTGACAAATGTATCCAGAAATTTCATTATTCTTCATAAATTATATTTTGTTGTCGCGTTTTTTTTTCGCAAATGCATTTTGAAAAAGTCTTCCTGACTTTCCCATATATAGCACTACACGCTAGCAGTTGGGGCATGCACGTTCCGTCCCACGGGTGAGGGGTGGCGACAGGAACGGTATCTGTATTGCCTTGAATTAACCTTGCCAAATCCGTTAGTAAACATGACGACTCTGCATCGATGGGGCATAAAGACGCAAGATAAAGAATGAACAAATACCTATTTTTCAGAAATCCTTTTCTTGCTATTGCTTGTCTGCATTTTACGTCCTCTATTCTTCAGCTATTGAGTATTATTCGTATATTTACGGGAGACGAAAGTTTGTGGCCAGTACTGGAATTCCGTAGCAGGTAAAAGAAGATAATGAAAATACGTTGCCTCAGAAAGGAAGTTAAAGACTCAGAAGGGGAGGAGGAAATGAAAAGAAACTTCAAGGTACGTCATGTTAGTTTACTTGTAAAATCTAGTCAAAGAACTTGGCAATTTTAGCCCTCTTACCAATATGAAGCACCGTGTCTGGGTTGGAGGCATGTACTGATTGAGAAGGGTGTCATAAAGTCTTTGTATCATATCATGAGGCTGCAACTGCTGCTTGATATTCTAGGTACTGGCATCAGGTTGGAGTTGACGCCATTTTCTATCGGGACAGAACTCGCAAACTTGTGCCTAAACATCATGCAGGCTGTTCATATCGACACCTGCCGTGTGCGGACAAGCATTACCCTGTTGAAAAATTCCACGACGATACTTTCGTGGGAGGGGTAGCACGTGAGGGAGCAGGATATCCGCGGCGTACAGATGTGTCATCAGAGTTCAGTCAGTGCCAGGCATGACCTGAAGTCGTACACAATGGCCCCCCTCACCACGACGCCACGACCACCATCACTGTGTCGAAAACATAGGAAGAATGTGACATCTACCAAGGTTGCTACCATTCTCCTCGACGATGGACATCCGGCGTAGTGGCAGGACTGTGATTCATCGCTGCACACAGTGTGGTGCCATTCATCCGCAGTCCATGCTTATGGGTCCCAGCACACTGCAAAGGCAGCCATTTGTGTTGTGGTGTTAACGGCAGCCTACGCATGGGACAGTAATTCTCTAGTCTGTTGCTAGTCTCCGTCCAAAGCTGCAGGGATAACACAGAATCCTGCAGGGAGATAACTAAATGTTATCAGATGGCAGGGGAAGATGTGAAGGGTTAAGACGCGCTTGGTGCCTATATGGAGTAACTCCCCTGCGCTGGTCAGACGTGATTGACCTTAACAACGAAGATGCCTGTCTTCATAATTCCACGCCGTTAAACATCGGGCCACTGTCACATCCGAATGCCTCTCAAATATGAGTGTTCCACGTTTCGGCCAGCCGGCCAAACGATGAAACCTGAGGTCGGTGCATCATCGTAACGACGAGAGCGCCACCTTTGAGAAGCTGCGGAGTGCTGGACACGCATCGTGCAAGACGGAAAGACGGACTGTGTGAGCTCGTGAACAAGTACTGACCCGAAGGTATGGTTATGGCTACTTTCTCCAGTGGATATGTGCAGCAATGAGACTCGAATTTCAGATGACCTGTGCTCTGTGTTCCGTTTCGTTGTGGCACTGGAATTTAGATTAACTCCCAGTCTGAATGCATTGCAATTGTTGGCGACACATGCAAATCGCGTATGAATGCTTAACAGCCAGGAGAAAAAATAATTCTGCATACTTAAACGGTACTCCATCCATCATTAAATATAACGGTATGTCATTTCTGTTAATTAAGTTATTAGCGAGTCCGCCCCGGTAGCTGAGTGGTCAGCTCGACAGACTGTCAATCCAAAGGGCCCGGGTTCGATTCCCGGAGATTTTCTCCACTCAGGGACTGGGTGTTGTGTTGTCCTAATCATCATCATTTCATCCCCATCGACGCGCAAGTCGCCGAAGTGGCGTTAAATCGAAAGACTTGCACCAGGCGAACGGTCTACGCGACGGGAGGCCCTCGTCACACGACATTTCATTTTCATTTCAGTGATCAGCGAGTTGCAAAATTTTCGCAACAAGGTTTCACAGCGATCCATAAAATTTTTGTTTGGTTATAAAATTCAGTCATGGATCACAAAATTTTTATTAACAAGGTAATTTCGGGTACCTGCGGCCATCTTCAGACCTCGAAAATAGCATACCGTGCTGACTGATGTACATTGTCTCCAAATTACATAAAATACAGGATTAGAAATCATCTTTAGCAGATATGACAGAATTTCTGTACCTGAGTGAATCCAGAACATTACATAATTTTGTGTTATTACATATATAGATGGCACTGTCGCATTAATCAGCCAGACAGGCTGCGTCACAAAACGTAAAAATTTTTCCGCATGCTATGGACACTATTACCCAGACATCAGGTATACTGCCATGCAGCGACGAGTAAAAAAAAAAAAAAAAAAAAAAAAAGGCTCTGAGCACTATGGGACTTAACATCTTAGGTCATCAGTCCCCTAGAACTTAGAACTACTTAAACCTAACTAACCTAAGGACAGCACACACATCCATGCCCGAGGCAGGATTCGAACCTGCGACCGTAGCAGTCCCGCGGTTCCGGACTGCAGCGCCTAGAACCGCACTACCACCGCGGCCGGCCAGCGACGAGTAAACTGAACGCTAGTGTCGCTGTTGCACGTCAGTTCACGTAACTTCAAAGAAATACCCTCCTTAAGTAACTGTGCAGAACCCTTCCCACAGAGTTTAGCGCTAATAAATCTCAAAGCGCATATTGCTTTGCTTGTTTGTTATGTAATAAAAGGTAATAATCAGAGAGGCTTTATTAAAAGTTATATAGCATCATTATATAAAATTATATAGCATCATTATACAATACAATCGATCGTTGAAACTAAATCCAAATCTATAGATCCCAATACCAGCTACCCGTCCCTGGTCATCCCCTCTTACCAGTCCTCAGTGCTCGCCACCATTACTCTCCTATCTCCCTCCATACCGACATTTTCATCAAGAATCCACCGTGCCAGTTTCAGTGCAAGTGTACTGTGCTCTGTCTTTAATGGTCAGTGCATCTTCTGTCGTGTTCAGTGTTTTCCAAGTGTTTTTTTCAAGTGCCTAGTTTTCTTCAAAGGTTTTTAAGCGTTTTTAAATGTGCTGACTGTCCACATTTTATCACCTTTTTGAAACACTTCATCAAGACAGCATTATATTACTTACATTTTCCCATTAAGATCACCTTTTAAAGTAATTTTAAATTCATGTTATATACACATCCTTCTTTTTGTTTTAGCGCCTAAGATAAGTTCTACTGGCTGAAGGGCGGGTTGTTTGTACGGCTTCCAGCCGCCCCCGCCCCCTCTCCCTGCTCCCATGGGGCGAGGGAGGCTGAAATAACTACAAAGAAAAAAATGAAACACAATCTGCTGCTTGCTAACAAACAGATCATGAAAACACCTTCCTCCAAGTGCCCACGCAATTCATTCGCCGAACTTGGTCCTACAAACCGGCTCTACCGTAAGCATAGAAAACAACGAAACTTCACCAAGTGCTAGTGTCCCACAGCTTTCGCTCAAGAACTGCAGTTATAGCAAGTTGTAACAATGGAGGTTCCACGAAAATACAATACTGTGTTACCAAACATATGCAATACTATTGTATAATGCATTCGAATCAATAAAACAACAGATGTGGAGCTTGCGAATTAAACAGAACTATGATTTTTTAAATGGACAAACTGCATCCGTACAGTCCACCCACCACTGGGGAGCCCAGAAACCGGTTCAATATACAGGGTGGAACATTGATAGATATATCTCACGAAATACGCATCAAACGAAAAAACTACGAAGACCGAAACTATTCTAGCTTGAGGGGGGAAACCAGATGGCGCTATGGTAGGCTCGCTAGATGGCGCTGCCATGGGTCAAACGGATATCAACTGCGTTTTTTTCAAACAGGAACCCCCATTTGTTATTACATATTCGTGTAGTACGTAAGGAAATATGAATGTTTTAGTTGGACCACTTTTTTCGCTTTGTGATAGAGGGCGCTGTAATAGTCACAAGCATATGGCTCACAATTTTAGACGAACAGTTGCTAACACATATTTTTTTTAAAAATTAAAATACAGGAGGTAGGTACGTTTGAACTTTTTTCGGTTGTTGCAATGTGATACATGCACCTTTGTGAACTTATTATTTCTGAGAACGCATGCTGTTACAGTATTACCTGTAAATACCACATTAATGCAAAAATGCTCAAAATAATGTCCGAAAATCTCAGTGCATTTGGCGATACGTGTAACGACATTCCTCTCACCAGCGAGTAGTTCGCCTTCCGTAATGTTCGCACATGATTGACAATGCGCTGTCGCCTGTTGTCAGGCGTTGTCGGTGGAACACGATAGCAAATATCCTTCAGCTTTCCCCACAGAAAGAAATCCGGGGACGTCAGATCCTGTGAACGTGGGGGCCACGGTATGGTGCTTCGACGACCAATCCACCTGTCATTAAATATGCTATGCAGTACCGCTTCAAACGCACGCGAGCTATGTGCCGGACATCCATCATATGGGAAGTACATCGCCATTCTGTCATGCAGTGAAACATCTTGTAGTAACATCGGTAGAACATGACGTAGGAAATCAACATACGTTGCACAATTTAGATTGCCATCGATAAAATGGGGGTCTATTATCCTTCCTCCCATAATGCCGCACCATACATTAACCCGCCAAGGTCGCTGGCGTTCCACCTGTCGCAGCCATCGTGGATTTTCCGTTGCCCAGTAGTGCATATTATGCCGGTTTACGTTACCGCTGTTGGTGAATGACGCTTCGTAGCTAAATAGAATCGTGCAAAAAATCTGTCATCGTCCCGTAATTTCTCTTGTGCCCAGTGGCAGAACTGTACACGACGTTCAAAGTCGTCGCCATGCCACTCCTGGTGCATAGAAATAAGGCATGGATGCAATCGATGTTGATGTAGCATTCTCAACACCGAAGTTTTGCGGATTAGCTGCGACAGCAGCTAAAACAACTACTTGGCCATCATCATTTGTTGCAGGTCGTGGTTGATGTTTCACATGTGGCTGAACGCTTCCTGTATCCTTAAATAACGTAACTATCCGGCGAACGGTCCGGACACTTGGATGATGTCGTCCAGGATACCGAGCAGCATACATAGCACACCCCCGTTGGGCATTTTGATCACAATAGCCATACATCAACACGATATTGACCTTTTCCGCAATTGGTAAACGGTCCATTTTAACACGGGTAATGTATCACGAAGCAAATACCGTCCGCAGTAGCGGAATGTTACGTGATACCACGTACTTATACGTTTGTGACTTTACAGCGCCATCTACCACAAAGCGAAAATAGTGGTCCAACTAAAACATTTATATTTATTTACGTACTACACGAATATCTAGTAAAGAAATGGGGGTTCCTATTTTTTAAAAACGCAGTTGATATCTGTTTGACCTATGGCAGCGCCATCTAGCGGGCCAACCATAGCGCCATCTGGTTTCCCCCTTCAAGCTAGAGAAGTTTCGTTCCTTGTAGTTATTTCGTTTGACGCGTATTTCTTGAGATATTTGGCCCGGTCACTATCAGTGAACCACCCTGTATACAGTAATTTCATATATTCCAAAAATAAAATGTATAGTATTTGTCATTGGATATTATCAGCTACAGGTAACCCAATACATCTACATCCACATCCGTACTCCGCAAGCCACCTGACGGTGTGTGGCGGAGGATACCTTGAGTACCTCTATCGGTTCTCCCTTGCATTCCAGTCTCGTATTGTTCGTGGAAAGAAAGGTTGTCGGTATGCTTCTGTGTGGGCTCTAATCTCTCTGATTTTATCCTCATGGTCTCTTCGCGAGATATACGTAGGACGGAAAAATATACTGCTTGACTCAGGTATGTTCTCGAAACTTCAACAAAAGTCCGTACCGAGCTACTGAGCGTCTCTCCTGCAGAGTCTTCCACTGGAGTTTACCTATCATCTCCGCAACACTTTCACGTTTACTAAATTATCCTGTAACGAAGCGCGCTGCTCTCCGTTGGATCTTCTCTATCTCTTCTATCAACCATATCTCGTACGGATCCCACACTGGTGAGCAGTATTCAAGCAGTGGGCGAACAAGTGTACTGTAACCTACTTCCTTTGTTTTCGGATTGCATATTCTTAGGATTCTTCCACTGAATCTCAGTCTGGCATCTGCTTTACCGACGATCATATTTATATGATCATTCCATTTTAAATCAGTCCTAATGCTTACTCCCAGATAATTTATGAAATTAACTACTTCCAGTTGCTGACCTGCTATATTGTAGCTAAATGATAAGGGATCTTTCTATGTATTCGCAGCACATTACATTTGTCTACATTGAGATTCAATTGCCATTCCCTGCACCATGCGTCAATTCGCTGCAGATCCTTCTGCATTTCAGTACAATTTTCCATTGTTACAAGCTCTCGATATACCACAGCATCATCCGCCAAAAGCCTCAGTGAACTTCCGACATTATCCACTAGGTCATTTTTGTATATTGTGAATAGCAACGGTCCTACGACACTCACCTGCGGCACACCTGAAATCACTCTTACTTCGGAAGACTTCTCTCCATTGAGAAAGACTTGCTGCGTTCTGTTATCCAGGAACTCTTCAATCCAATCGCACAATTGGTCTGTTAGTCCATAAGCTCTTACTTTGTTCATTAAACGACTGTGGGGAACACTATCGAACGCCATGCGGAAGTCAAGAAACACGGCATCTACCTGTGAACCCATGTCTATGGTCCTCTGAGTCTCGTGGACGAATAGCACGAGCTGGGTTTCACACGACCGTCTTTTTCGAAACCCATGTTGATTCCTACAGAGTAGATTTCTAGTCTCCAAAAAAGTCATTATACTCGAACATAATACGTGTTCCAAAATTCTACCACTTATAGACGTTAGAGATATAGGTCTATAGTTCTGCACATCTGTTCGACGTCCCTTCTTGAAAACGGGGATGACCTGTGCCCTTTTCCAACCCTTTGGAACGCTACGATCTTCTAGAGACCTAATGTACACCGCTGCAAGAAGGGGGGCAAGTTCCTTCGCGTACTCTGTGTAGAATCGAACTGGTATCCTATCAAGTCCACCGGCCATTCCTATTTTAAACGATTTTAATTGTTTCTCTATCCCTTTGTCGTCTATTTCGATATCTACCATTTTGTCATCTGTGCGACAATCTAGAGAAAGAACTACGGTGCAGTCTTCCTCTGTGAAACAGCTTTGGAAAAATACATTAAATATTTCGGCCTTTAGTCTGTCATCCTCTGTTTCAGTACCATTTTGGTCACAGAGTGTCTGGACATTTTGGTTTGATCCACCTACCGCTTTGACATAAGACCAAAATTTCTTAGGATTTTCTGCCAAAGCAGCACATCGAACTTTACTTTCGAATTCATTGAACGCCTCTCGCATAGCCCACCTCACACTACATTTCGCTTCTCGTAATTTTTGTTTGTCTGCAAGGCTTTGGCTATATTTATGTTTGCTGTGAAGTTCCCTTTGCTTCCGCAACAGTTTTCTAACTCGGTTGTTGTACCACGGTGGCTCTTTTCCATCTCTTACGATCTTGCTTCACACGTACTCATCTAATACATATTGTACGATGGCATTGAACTCTGACCACTGATCCTCAACACTATCTGTACTTGAGACAAAACTTCTGTGTTGAGCCGTCAAGTACTCTGGAATCTGCTTTTTGTCACTTTTGCTAAATAGAAAAATCTTCCTACTTATTTTAATATTTCTATTTACGGCTGAAACCATTGATGTAGGAACCGCTTTATGATCGCTGATTCCCTGTTGTGCGTTAACTGTTTCAAATAGTTCGGGTCTAGAATGAGATTTTCACTCTGCAGCGGAGTTTGCGCTGATATGCAACTTCCTGGCAGATTAAAACTGTGTGCTGGTCCAGGACTCGAACGCGGGACCATTGCCATTCGCGAGCAAGTGCTCTACCAACTGACCTACCAAGCACGACTCACGCCCCGTCCTCACAGCTTTACTTCTGCCAGTACCTCGTCTCCTATCTTCCAAACTTTACAGAAGCTCTCCTGTGAGTCTCGGTCTGGCACACAGATTTAATCTGCCAGGAAGTTTTAGTTCGGGTCTGTTTGTCACCAGATGGTCTAATATGTTATCGCCACCAGTCGGGTCTCTGTTTAACTGCTCAAGGTAGTTTTAAGATAAAGCACTTAAAAAAATTTCACTGGATTCTTTGTCCCTGCCACCCGCTATAAACGTTTGAGTCTCCCAGTCTGTATCCGGAAAATTAAAATCTCCACCCAGAAGTATAACATGGTGGGGAAACCTACTCGAAATATTTTCCAAATTTTCCTTCAGGTGCTCTGCCACAACAGTTGCTGAGCCAGGGCGCCAATAGAGAAATCCAATTACCATGTCTCAGCCTGCTTTACCCGTGACCTTCACCCAAATCATTTCACAATTCGGATCTCTGTCAATTTCCTTCGATACTATTGTACTTTTTATCGCTATAAACACGCCTCCCCCTTCACTGTCCAGCCTGTCTTTGTGGTATACGTTCCAATATGAGTTTAGGAATTCATTACTGTTTACATCTGGTTTCAGCCAACTTTCTGTCCCTAGTACTATGTGGGCATTGTGACCGTTTATTAAAGAGAGCAGTTCTGGCACCTTTCTATAGACGCTCCTGCAGCTTACTATTACCACATTAATATTGTTATTCCCTGTTGCGTTTTGCCTACTACTACCTTGCCGCGTCTCAGGAGGCGTCTTGTCGGGCCTAGGGAGGGAATTCTCTAACCTAAAAAACCCACATGTGCACTCCACACGTACTTCGCTACCCTTGTAGCCTCTTCCTGCGTGTAGTGCACGCCTGACCTATTCGGAGGTCGAGAAATTTGCACCCCAGCTTTCCGCAGAATCGTCTGAGCCTCTGGTTTAAGCCTTCTACTCGGCTCCAAACCAGAGGACCGCGATAGGTTCTGGGAACGATACTACAAATAGTTAGGTCAGATTCCACCCTACGAGCGAGGCTTTCCGCCTTTACCAACTCCGCCAACCGCCTGTATGAACTGAGGATGACCTCTGAACCCAGACGGCAGGAGTCATTGGTGCCGACATGCGCAACAATTTGCAGTCGGGTGCACCCAGTGCTCTCTATCGCCGCCGGCAGGGCCTCCTCCACATCTCGCATGAGACCTCCCGGCAAGCAGACAGATTGAACACTGGCCTTCTTCCCCGACCTTCCTTGCCACTATTTCCCTAAGGGGCTCCATCGCCCGCCTAACGTTGGAGCTCCCAATAACTAATAAACCCCTCCCCCCATGTGCCTGCTCCGACCTTGCTGAAGAGGCGGCCACATATTCACTCACAGGCAGAGCGAGCGAGGCCACACGGCCAGCATCCACATCGACCCCCCACCTCGTGCGCCGCGAACGCCGCTGAACCCGCCACTCCCCTTGGGGAGAGGGTGGCCCAACCGCGCCCAGTACCCGCGATGATGTCTCGACAGCAGGGACCGTGGGTGTTGCATGTAACACCTGGGTGTACCATGCGACCCACCCGACTCCCCATTGCCGCTACACTCCGAGGCAGCAGCCTGAAGACGGCTGACCGCGGCCATCAACACGCTCAGCTGTTCGCTAACAGTAGCCAATAAATTGTAATGAGGGAGGATAGTTTATTAAAACACGATACTATGTTACATAACTAACAGTGCATTTGAACAATACAGTTGCTAATGGAAACACGGTGTCTGTAGTTCGATAATGAAGCACAGAAACGATTTTTTTGCGGACACGCTGGGCCCGTACAATTCCTCTCGCCAAAACGGGAGCACACGAAACTGGCTTACAGTAATACAGAATGCAACGGAAAAATTAACGTCACTTAACGTAGTCAGCACTGATGTATGAGCCACAGATGCAAATGAATAATTGTAAATTGTGAGTATGAAATTACCTGACAAGTTGCAAGAATGAGTCAAAACTTCAATAAGTATATAGTACGTACATTGTACAATTGAGTACATAGTCTCACGAAGACAACGATTATTTGCACACATTGTGAAAACACAAGATGCACTTAATTGTAATACCCACTAAATGATGTGAAGAACAATTAAAAGGACAAAATAACCTATAATAAATATGTGACTTTAAAATATAAATTGGTCTACATGCTTGGAAATCAAAAGCACATAGCAAAGTTACATTCAACGAGAATCACTGCACAAACCTACTCTATATAGGGCGTTTCAAAAAGGTACGTCCAAACTTTCAGGAAACATTCCTCACACACACACAAAGAAAGAAAATATGTTATGTGGACATGTGTCTGGAAACGCTTACTTTCCATGTTAGAGCTCATTTTATTACTTCTTTTCAAATAACATTTCTCATGGAATGCAAACACACAGCAACAGAACGTACCACCGTGACTTCAAACACTTTGTTACAGGAAATGTTCAAAATGTCCCCCGTTAGCGAGGATACATGCATCCACCCTCCGTCGCATGGAATCCCTGATGCGCTGATGCAGCCCTGGAGAATAGCGTATTGTATCACAGGCGTCCACAATACGAGCACGAAGAGTCTCTACATTTGGTACCGGGGTTGCATAGACAAGAGCTTTCAAATGCCCCCATAAATAAAAGTCAAGTGGGTTGAGGTCAGGAGAGCGTGGAGGCTAATCCATCGGTCACCGACTATGTTATTGAGAAGCGTAAGAACACTTCGACTGAAATGTGCAGGAGCTTCATCGTGCATGAACCACATGTTGTGTCGTACTTGTAAAGGCACATATTCTAGCAGCACAGGTAGAGTGTCCCGTATGAAATCATGAAAAACGTGCTCCATTGAGCGTAGGTGGAAGAACATGGGGCCCAATCAAGACATCACCAACAATGCCTGCCCAAACGTTCACAGAAAATCTGTGTTGATGACGTGATTGCACAATTGCGTGCGGATTCTCGTCAGCCCACACATGTTGATTGTGAAAATTTACAATTTGATCACGTTGGAATGAAGCCACATCCGTAAAGAGAACATTTGCACGGAAATGAGGATTGACACATTGTTGGATGAACCATTCGCAGAAGTGTACCCGTGGAGGCCAATCAGCTGCTGATAGTGCCTGCACACGCTGTACACGCTACGGAAACAACTGGTCCTCCCGTAGCACTCTCCATACAGTGACGTGGTCAACGTTAACTTGTACAGCAGCAACTTCTCTGACGCTGACATTAGAGTTATCGTCAACTGCACGAAGAATTGCCTAGTCCATTGCAGGTGTCCTCGTCGTTCTAGGTCTTCCCCAGTCGCGAGTCATAGGCTGGAATGTTCCGTGCTCCCTAAGACGCCGATCAATTGCTTCGAACGTCTTCCTGTCGGGACACCTTCGTTCTGGAAATCTGTCTCGATACAAACATACCGCGCCACGGCTATTGCCCTGTGCTAATCCATACATCAAATGGGCATCTGCCAACTCCGCATTTGTAAACATTGCACTGGCTGCAGAACCACATTCGTGATGAACACTAACCTTTTGATGCTACGTACTGATGTGCTTGATGCTAGTACGGTAGAGCAATGAGTCGTATGTCAACACAAGCACCGAAGTCAACATTACCTTCCTTCAATTGGGCCAACTGGCGGTGAATCGAGGAAGCACAGTACATACTGACGAAACTAAAATGAGCTCTAACATGGAAATTAAGCGTTTCCGCACACATGTCCACATAACATCTTTTCTTTATTTGTGTGTGAGGAATGTTTCCTGAAAGTTTGGCAGTACCTTTTTGTAACACCCTGTATACGCCTCATGAGTGCTAGCTAAAGGTGTCACAGATTTGCCTGAATAATTGTTAATTAAGGCTCCGAAAATATCTGATATAGCGCGCAAACTTTGTCCATCAAAACTTCAACATGTATGCAGTCTGTTCATGGGAACAGATGAGTTTATAGTCATAACAGATCCACCAATAACACGAAAAGATAACAATAAAAACGTACTGTAATGAACCTATTTACAAACTGAGACTTAATGTCCTTGAAATTGCATGAACAAATTATAAGTAAAAAAAGAGGTAAAACACATGGGTGTGTTGCAATATGTAAAATGCCCTGCATGCATAGAAATTAAAAGTAAATAGGAACGTTAATCAAAGAGTGTCACTGTACAAACCTACTCTACATATGCGTCATGACAGTCAGCTGGAGGTGTCGCAGCTGTGCGTGAGTAGTTGTAAATCGAAGCCACGAAAACAGCTGATATAAGACGCAAGCTGTGTCCGTCAAGTAAAGGCTGCTCCTGCTGCTGCTACTAAGTCACGCTGAAAGCTTCAGCGGGATTCAGCAGCAGCTGCGTTCTCCTGAAGATGGCGATCAGATGGATCGCCGAAATATCGAATCATATTGTTTTTAGGATCCGGTAGCAGACCTGAGGAGATTTGCAGGGATTAAATGTTGTCCTTATGTTTTAAAATATTTCCTGGGCTCGCTGGATGTCTTGTGTGCATGTGAGTTATGTCATTAAAGTAGTTTATACAGTTCTAAATTTTAGTTAAGGTGTTTTAAACTAAGCATTGATTTCTAAGCTTAGTTTTGTAACAAAGAATATGGGACACTATTTATTTAAACAGTGTCATTTATTTAAGGTTATTGGGGAATTTACTTTCATGTTAACCTGTAAAATCTGCTTCAGGTGGGCAAACAATTAGGAAACGAAGCAAATTTAAGCGAATTGGACCGAGACTGTGTAATTTGGTGTATTGTCAAAGGCTAGTAATACCGTTGTTCTTCTTTCAGATGGGAGATTCTATTGGTATGTGACATGTATTTAATGGCCAATCTGAAACTAAAGACATATCCTGTGGTTGCAACGGACTCCTTCCAAACCATTGTTTATTCTTGTATTGAGCGGTCTATTGGAAATTGTTTATGACATGAAGAGGCCACCTGCTCACCTAATGGAAAGAAATTTTCTTTAAATATATAGTTGTCTCGTGTATCTTACTAACCAGTTGGTTGCTGCCTGAAAGTATTATTTACACTGTTTTAGCTTTTATATTTGTTGTATGAATTTCATTAATAAATGTCTGAAGTGTCAACCTGCTCCACAGCATTTTGTGATACAAGACAATGAAAACCTTTTCCTACTCCTCCAGTTGCTGATAACGGTGTCTTACAAGAGTACGCGACATGTCTGTGTCCTACACAGTGAACACTCAACATATGACGTTGTTCACCCCTCTTTTATACCCTACCACGCCTGCTAACAACGCTAAATCCGAACAACACATCTCGACTCTGGTGGCCATTCTTTTACGCAGAGTGTTTGAAGTTACATTAACATCCGAACGTGTGTTCTATGTGCTTCATTTCTTTCCTCGGGTGGAACAGTAAGCAAACACTCACTGCGGGAAAGGAATGAAAGAGGAAGCCACCTTGCATAGTTATGGACAGAGCATAATTTCATTATTGATAACATATAATTTAAGAACTGTCGAAGAAGGTTGTCTATGGTGAAGGGTCTAAAGGATACTGGAAGGATTCAGACAGATTGTATAACTGTAAGCAGAGATTGCGTTTTTAAGGCCAGATGTGGACTCTGAACGTGGACTCTGACCGTAATTTATTGGTTATGAACCGCAGATTAAAACTACAGAAATTACAGGAAAGTAGGAAATTACGGACAAGGTATGAGGATATAATGAAGCAACCAGATGCTTTTAAGAGTTTCAGAAAGAGCATTAGACAACGATGAACTGAAACAAGGGAAAGGAATATAACAGTATCCGAATAGGTTGCTTCGATATAGGAAATAGAGAAGATACCACACGGTCACAAATGTTGAAAGATAGGACCTAGTAGGAGTCTCTGGATATCACAGAAGATGCTGAAATTAATAGACGAAAGAAGAAATTGTAGAAATGCAGCAAATGGAGCAGGCCAAAGGGCCTGAATCAGACGTACAAAAATGAGATGACAGAAAGTGCAAAATGGCTAAGTGGTAATGACTAGCGGACAAATGTGTAGCTGTTGAACCATTCATAACTGGGGAAACAGGTACAGCATTCTATAGGAAAATGATCGAGAACTTTGGTGAAGAAAGAAGCAGTTTTATGAATATCAAGAAGTCAGATGGCAAGCCAGTACTGTGCAAAGACGAAACGTGAAAGGTGAAAGATATACGTAGTGTTATATATCACGAAAATAAATTTGAGGATATTGTTATAGAAGCAAAAGAGGAAGTAGGTGAAAATGAGATGGAAGAATTTGACAGAGCACTGAGAGACCTGAGTGGGAACAAGGCCCCTGAAGTGGACAACATTACCTCTGAATAATTTAAATCTTTGGAAGAGCCAGCAACGACAAAATTATTCCAGCTGGTGTGCAGGACATATGATACAGGCAAAATACTATCAGACTTCATGATGGATGTAACACTTCTAACTCCAAAGCTGGAAGTTGCTGACGGATGTGAATATTACCGAACACTCAGTCTAATAAGTCACATTACCAAAATAATGACACCAGTTCTTCAGAAGGGAATGAAAAACTGGTAGAAGTCGCTCTGTGGGTCAGTTTGGATTTCGAGTAAATACTGACCCTACATTTGGTCTTACAGAAAACGTTAAATAAAGGCAGACCTACGTTTATGGCATTCGTAGAATAAGAGAAAGCATTTGACAATGTTGCTTGGACTACTCTCTTTGAAATTCTGAGGGATCAGGAACTAAGTACAGGGAGTAAAAGGTTACCTCCCGTTTGGAAAGGTACCTGACAGCAGTTATAAGAGTTAAAAAAATGGCTCTGAGCACTATGGGACTTAACAGCTGAGGTCATCAGTCCCCTAGAACTTAGAACTACTTAAAACTAACTAACCTAAGGATACCACACACATCCATGCCCGAGGCAGGATTCGAACCTGCGACCGTAGCGATCGCGTGGTTCCGGATTGAAGCGCCTAGAACCGCTCGGCCACTACGGCCGGCCTATAAGAGTTGAAAGGGAAGCTGTAGATGAAAAGAGTGTGAGATGGGGTTGTGACCTGTCGGCGATATTGTTCAATATATAGACTAGGAAAGGAAAGCAAGTCGAAATTTAGAGAGGGAAAGAATTAAAAACTTTGATATATGACAATGATATTTTGATTTTGGTAGAAATGGCAAAAGGCTGGGAAGTGTGTTGAAGGGAATTTATAAAATGAGTATCAACAAAAGCAAAACAAGGATAATGGAATATAGTCGAATTAAATCGGAGGTTTTGTAAGTAACTGATGATGGCCCAAGTACAGAGGATATAAAATGGTGAATGTTACTATGGGGGAAAACAATGTGCGGTTTTTATTTTTAAGAATGGACTAAAGATACGTACACAATTTCGAATTCAGTGATTGTTTATTTGCAGAATCTAAACAGATTGTTTGTAAGCCGTTTTAGAGACAAAATCCGACTGCTGCAAATTATTAATTAGGTATTACAGTCCGAAATCTAAATGATAACTGCTTTTAACGATTTAGGCAGCAGTTTATTGTGCTTCTGTAGCAAGTTTAGCAACAAGCACGAAATTTAATCATCTTGGTTCACTGTAGGTTGAGCTAGTTGATAGCTACATCAGATTACATCACCATGATTATGTCAACATTCGAACCGTTACACCACGTCACTTGCCCCGAAACTAGAGTGCTCTTTAGTTTGCGCCTAGATAACCGTATATTGTGAATCTCTCGTGTATATTTCGGTAACAGTGGGGCAGTCATATAAGTGGATATGAAATACTTGTTATAACTCACAACCACTCCCAGTTACTGACGAAAGATGGTTATTCAGCTGGGCGAACTGACTCAAAGTTGCGATCTCGTCTATCGCCTTACTAAAAGATCTACGCAAGACTCAAAACACAAGGGTGAATTTGTTAGCCTGTTGATGCTACCGACAGCGGAAACGAGAAACTGAGAAATAAAACTCCAATACGTGCACTCTAAGGAGATAATCTCTATCTAGAAGTGTAGTTTGGAAAAGTGGAAGTAAGTAAGAGGGAAAGGGGAGTTTTACGGAAAATGTAGAGAGAGAGAGAGAGAGAGAGAGGAGAGAGAGAGAGAGAGAGAGAGAGAGAGAGAGAGGAAGAACGAGACATGAACGTGCATTAAAGATAAGTTGTATAGAAGATAGAGCACTCTCGTCGCCTTATCGATTGGAAGAGTGAGGCGTGTCACGTGATTAGAATGTCATCTGGATATTTATTGGCGTCGGCTGGACTGTCGAAGCCAGGATTGGCGTGGCAGTTCATCTGAAAACGGCCAGGTCTTGAGAGTCCCACACGGAGAACGTTACACATCCAAGGTCGTGGAGGCGCTTCGCTTCTCCTGTGCAGTAGCGCTAAGAGTGTTCCGGGAGTTTTTCTTTTCGGCGAAAACCAACGCCGGTCAGTTAAAGTGGTGTACAACGTTTTGATGTTGGGGTTCGCCATCTACCATCGTAGATTTTACCATCGTGAAGAGGAGACACCGTCCAGCAAATCACTCGCCTTTGGAATGCTAGTGAGGAACGACAATCTTCTCCTCGCTATGGGTCACAGAAACAACCAGTTCTGTTATATACCTCTTCCCGTCATATGTACACAGACTACCACTGGCACACAGATTACCATGGGAACATTAATACCACCTCTGGACATTCGAAAATAAAGGTTACATGGAAAGATAACTGTAATTACATGTGGGAAAACAATGGCAGCAGGTTACGTATACGTTGAACCTGGAACAGGCCATGCATTTCGTTTCAAAACACAGCACTGTTCAGGCAGGCGGTTAGGCCATTCTCGACTGGAGTGTTTACTTCTAATGAAATGGCGACCGTTATGCTCTGCATGATCAGAATTAACTGGGCAGCTCGATGTATTGCGGAACTGACCACTAGATGTCACGAGAGGCAGACCACCAATATCAATGAGGCAAGGTGTATTGCGTTGTCACTAGAGAAGCAGTAACAGACAATGGGTCGGTCAGGTCAGCTCAGTGACGTCTAGCGTGCACTTGTCGCTGGATGCCACCTGAGTGACAAATCTACAGGGACGTAGCAACACTTTTAAAACTTCCCAAGTCGACTGTCGATTATGTGATTGTGAGGTGAAAATGGGAAGGTAAACTAATACCAGGCATTCCTCATTTGATTGGTCGACCGTCTCGCATTGCGGAGTTTGGTTGTAAAAAAATCTTATGAAGTCAGCGGAAGGAACCATTCGTGAGTTCCAAAGTGCTACCAGCAGTCCAACTAGCACAATGGCTGTGCGTAGGGAGTTAAAACTAATGAGGTAAAAATTATCAAGTAGCCCCTCATAAGCCACAAATTTCTGTAAATACTAAGTGACCCCTGAGATGGCGACGCTTGTTGACGTAGGAGCACTGTGTTGCACAATAGAATAATGAATAAACGTAGAAATAAAATTTTGTTAAAGACTGACTGAGACGTCACTGAGTGGGGCGCGTCTGCTGGCCACGCAACAGTGTCGTATTCTAATATCAAGTAAAAATAAGCTGGGAGCTCGTTTCATAGGACTATGCGAGAAGGAAACAAAGAACAACTGATACAGCATTTTGACAACGGTATGGAGCAAACATAACGGTCTACCATGACGAGGCTAAAAGACGACAAAGAACAATATTCGTCTTTCCGACTTTGGAAACAGAAATACAGTAATGGAGTACTGAAGAACCTCACGCTATTAACAGTGGCCTTTATTTCAGGGAAACCAGAAAAGGAAAAGGATTTCAGTGTTTTTTTTTTAAGTAGACGGATGATGAAAGCTGTTTGTGGTCATACGATATGCCTTAAGAGTGTCATCAGCCACCAGACGTTGTCTAGTAAACAGAAATTCATATAGGACAGGAAGAAGAAGAAGAAGAAGAAGAAGAAGAAGAAGAAGAGAAGAAAAAGATTCATCACGAATTAGAAACTACACCAGAGAAACTGTACATTATACCACATAAACCACAGGACAAAACAGTGGTATTTTATTTGTGCAGTTGTATTTTGTTTTCAGTTACTTGCTGTTATTTTATTTCTGTACCTAGAGATGTCATGTAAGCCTTTCAGGATGCAAAATGCCCATAAAGAAACGCCCTGAAACACTGAAGCTAAACAATAGAGTACTTCAGGACGCTCACTGGCTCAGAAATCGAGAACACATACGGCCACCAGAGTGGGGGTGTGATCACATCACCTGCTATAAAACCTTCGCCCTCCTTTAGCTTGTTCCCAGACGGAGGCCACGTCATCTGCATCATCGATAGTGATGGAATACTAGCTTTGTTAAGTTGCAGGATGCTCTGACGAATTCAACAAGTGTCTACAAACTGCCGCCAACTTGGAGTCCGCTGGTGCAAGTCCAGAGCCATCCGGCCATGGAGGGGTCTTCTGATCTGCAAGCCACAGAATTGCTTGTCACAATGGTGACCGATTGAGGATGGTGGCTGGGCCAATCTATTGTGGATGAAAATCCGATCTGTCCGTCTGCAAGCTGTTCAGCTTGGATGCTTAGCGCCAGGTCGGCCCTTATTGGGACGGTATAGGTACCGGCTCACCGGCTGCCCTTCTTGTTGCTGTTGAGTCTTTAGCCTTCACGCCATGCCGACAACCAACTACAGGAGTACGCAGTATTCTGGGAACGAGCCTAAGTATAGCTTCACTCGTCGAGAGTTCTGAGACTCCGACACAAGTCCACAGCCGTGCTGGGCAGCAGAGATGCACTGCTGCCGCACCCTCCTCCGGGCCCCAGACTTCACTGTAGAAGAAGGTAGGACCTGTGCTCAGCAAGTTCCTCGCCGGGCACTGCCATCTCGCGCTTTTAAGCGTCGAGAGCAGAGCGTGGTCAGTGATTGTTGACGGAATGATGTTTAAGTGTCGCCCCAGCGCCCTACAGCATCACACATCCCCACACTTCTCTCGATCCTCGGATAACACGTCTGTCCCAGCTCGGGTTGTAACAAATGGAAACGAGTAATCTGAAGCGATTTATCACGCTACGCCCCATGGGAATCGGATGAAAGTGTTTGGGTTTGGCCAGTGTCTGGAGGACGTTACCTGCCATCATGTGTATTGCCAACACGTGTAGTACAAATAGCTAAGTACAGAGGAGATGGTGTTACGGTCTGGGTTTTTCTTTCCTTTTTTTCCTGATTAAGTTTGGTCCTATTACGACGCTTAAGAGAAAGCTATATGCGGCAGAATGTGAGTACATTCTAGAGCATTGTGTTCTGCATACAGCACAAGATAATTGTTAGAGCAACATTACAATTGTAACATTTAATGAAACAGGATGTGCGGGGCAATGATTTGTCTACATAGTGTTCCCGGAATTGACTGACCTGCCCTGAGTCCCGACCAAAACACAGTGGAACGCCTTTGTGATCAGCGCCCAACGTCACTACCTTCTATAGTTTCGGTTCTTGAGGAAAAACTGGATGTCATTAGTCCACAGAGATTCAGACGCTTTTTTGAATGTCTTCGCAGCAGAGTTAAAGCCGTCGTAAACGTCCATTACTAGATGTCTGAATATTTTTGATGAGATAGTGTATGTCTGCTATCATATCACACCTACGAAGTAACCTACAATACCATTATAAGATTTAATTCGTTCGCCCTCAGCATCACACAGTAACCTGCATTTTCAGCAAGACTATACATCCCCCCTTTTATTTTTTGTTTTATTATTATTATTATTATTATTTATTTATTTTGAGTCATCAGTCTTCTGACTGGTTCGATGCGGCCCACCACGAATTCCTCTCCTATGCCAACCTCTTCGTCTCAGAGTAGCACTTGCAACCTACCTCCTCATTTATTTGCTGGATGTATTCCAATGTCTATTTTCCTCTTCATTTTTTCGACCTCTACAGCTCGCTCAAGTACCATGGAAGTCATTCCTCATGTATTAACAGGTATACTACCATCCTGTTCCTTCTCCTCGGTGTTTTCCACATATTCCTTTCCTCTCCGATTCTGCGCTGAACCTCCTCATTCCTTACCTTATCAGCTCACCAAATTTTCAACATTCTCAGACGCTTCGATTCTCTTCTGTTACGGATTTCCCACAGTCCATGTTTCACTACCATACAATGTTGTACTACATACGTGCATTCTCAGAAATTTCTTCCTCAAATTAAGTCCTAGTTGACTTCTCTTGTCCAGGAATGTCGTTTTAGTTATTGCTAACCTGCTTTTGATATACTCCTTGCTCCGCCCGTCATTAGTTATTTTACTGCGTAGATAGCAGAATTCCTAAACTTCATCGAATTCGTGACCATGTTAATTTCTTCGCCGTTCTCATTTCTGCTACTTCTCTTTACTTTCGTCTTTCTTCGAATTAGTCTCAATCCATATCCTTTAGTCATTAGATTGTTCATTTCATTTAGCAGATCATGTAATTCTTCTTCACTTTCACTTAGGGTAGCAATGTCATCAGTGGATCGTATTATTGATATCATTTCACCTTTAATTTTAATTTCACTCCTGAACCACTCTTTTATTTCAATCATTGCTTCTTCGACGTACAGATTTAATAGTAGCGGGGAAAGGCTACATCCGTGTCTTACCCCCGTTTTTAATCAAAACACTTCGTTCTTAGTCGTCCACTCTTATTATTCCATCTCGGTTCTTGTACATACTGTACATTATTCGTCTCTCCCTATATCTTATCCCAATATTTCTCAGAATTTCAAACATCTTGCACCACTTTACACTTTCGAACGCGTTTCCTGGGTCAACAAATCCTATGAACGTGTCTTATTCTTGCTTCCATTATCAACAACAAAATCAGAATTGCCTCTCTGTTGCCTTCACCTTTCCTAAAGTCAAACTGATTGTTGTCTTGCATATCCTCAACTTGCATTCCCATTCTTCTGTATATTATTCTTGCCAGCAACTTGGATGCATGAGCTGTTAAGCTATTGTGCGATAGTTCTCGTACTTCTCAGCTGTTGCAGTCTTCGGTATTGTGTGGATGATTTAACCCGAAAGTCAGATGATACATCGCCAAAGTCATACATTCTACACACCAACGTGAGTAGTCGTTTTGTTCCCACTTCCCCCAATGATTTTAGAAATTGTGAAGGAATGTTATCTCTCTCTTCTGCTTTATTTGATCTTGGGTCTTCCAAAGCTCTTCCAAATTATGATTCTAATGCTGGATCCCCTATCTCTTCTAAATCGTTTCCTGTTTCTTCTTCTACCACATCAGACAAATCTTCCCAAATCCACTCTCTCCTCTGCATTTAACAGTGCAATTCCCGTTGCGTTCTTAATGTTACCACGCCTTGCTCTTAGTGTCACCATAGGCTGTTTTGAATTTTATGTAAGCTGAGTCTGTCCTTCCAACAATAATTTCTTTTTCGATTTCTTCACCTTTTTCATGCAGCCATTTTGTCTTATCTTCCCTGTACCTCATATTTATTTCATTCCTCAGCGACTTGTATTGCTGTATTCCTGAGTCTCCCGGAACATTTTTGTACTGCCTCCTTCCATCGATCAACTGAAGTATTTCTTCTGTTATCAATGATTTATTAGCAATTACCTTCTTTGTATCTATGTTCTTCTTTCGAACTTCTGTGATTGCCCTTCTTAGAGATGTCCATTCCTCTTCAACTGTAGTGCCTACTGAGCTATTCCTTATTGCTGCATAAGGGTCTTAGAGAACTTCAAGAATATCTCGTCATTCTTTAGTACTTCCGTATCCCACTTGTTGATTCCTCCTGACTAACCTCTTAAGCTTCAGCTTACTCTTCATCACTACTATATTTTGATTTGAGTCTGTATCTGCTCCTGGACACGCCTTACAATCCAGTATCTGATTTCCGAATCTCTGTCTAACCATGATGTAATCTAACTGAACTATTCCTGTATCACGCATACCTCATCCTCTTGTGATTCTTGAACAGAGTATTCTAATATTGTGTCAGAGTTGTGTAAAGAAAGCATCACGTGGATGTTTGCGTGATCCCTCAAGATCATCTGACCTCAACGATCCTATTGATATCTGGGAGCAAGAGGTACGCGGTTTGGAACCAACTAAGGCTATTCCTCGTGAGCTGCGGGTGGGGAGTGGTATCAGGATGGCTTCCCAATGTTTTCGTTGTCTCCTGTTGTTCCTGGTATGACGCGTGACCGCCGCCGCAGCTGAATGGTCTACTAGATAGATGAACGTAATTAATTCTTGTATAAGTGCTTGTTAACAATTATTATTACTTAACGAAATGGAGTAGAAATTTTGTCAGTAGTGTACCTCTGGTGTATACCAACTGAAATTCATCCATCCTCACCAAAGGGGTGCATGAAATGCGCTCTGCTTGTCTGGCACCGTCGTCTCTCTTTCTCTCTCTCTGGGTATCCTACTTCGCGTTTATACGCGTCTCAGTAAAACTCCAGCCTCAGGCGTCTCATTTGGCCCCGCAGGGTGCATAATACGACAGTTTTTCTTCGGTGTTACCGGCGTCTAGCTTTATTTTTCCTGAAATCCTCGGGCAAAATTTCTTCTGTCATTCGTCTCTTTCCTTGACAAGTAGCAAAAGTTTCTCCGTGCATATTTTATTTTTCGCTTTTCTTCTGCTCACCGTCAGACTTAGAAGGTTAGCTTTGAGAAATATTTTCTTACGTTTATATGTTGCTGTTGGCAGTTACGATTTTCACAGGTTCAATTTGCTCCAGACGGCAATACAAACAGAACACTCACTTCAGTATTGATTAAAGCTGAGAATTTTTGTGCGTAAAAGGAATAGTGGAGAATACATTTACTTTTCCCATTACTTGTAGCATAATAATTTATACTTGGTGTGCTAGGTAATGAAGTCTGCTGCCGATACCTACCGTCAAGATCTGCAAATTATGTTTGGCGCTTTTCGTTCTACCTCAGTGGTTCCCTAGCTTTCTGAGTGCAATCAGGTATTGGATACTATCCTTTCCTCCCCCTCCCCCCACCATCACCAAGATTACTACCCAACTACACTTAAGAATGAAAAAGAATTTTCTTGAACATTTTTAGTTTTAAAATGACGGGTGACAATAATAATTTTTGAGGACATTTCTCGTGGAGAACAGCGGTTTCTCTTAGTACTTTAAAATGAATATAAACAGTCTCGACTTCAAGGAAACTTTTTTTTTTTGGTTATCGGTTTCGGTCAGTTACTGACCATCTTCAGACCTCATACCACGTTGGTAGGGTGTTGCGGTGAACGGAGCAGGCGTTACGAACTCCGCGAACATAAACTGCTTCTTGCGGTCGAGACTGTTTATGTTCATTTTAAAATGATTAATAATACTTAATTTTTTGTTGGTGTTTATTAAACTACGAACTAATGAGTCAGTGAGACCAAATGTACGGTTTAATTCGAACCACCTTTTTATAGAATGATAGAGCAATTCTCAGTGTATTGCGGGTGTTTCCCAAAACTACTTCCCACAAAATTAAGCTAACTGTCGACATTGAGGTAAATACTTGTTAGAAAATATGCTTCCTCTGCGCCAGTCCTCTCTCAAACAACATTTGCTTCACCCATCTCTTACACCTCCATTTAAAATATACCGAATTAAAATGTGTACACATCTTTAGGCCTAATGTTTTTAGGGTACTTGACTGTTGGCCTCCTTAGTTCTGAAATGTCTGCCAATGCTTCTGTGTCTGGCCAATGCCAATAATAATAATAATAATAATAATAATAATAATAATAATAATAATAATAATGCAGTGTAGGTCTTAAAGTAGTCTAGCAGCCATTACACAGTTGCTGTTGTACTGTCAATTCGTTCTCCTATTGTTGCGAAATGAGGAATGAAGCAATTTCTGATCTATTTCAGGAAATACCTACAACCTCAAGAAGGGATTTTCACGAGATATTCAAGCATATAAGACGTATATGTCTCAATTTTACTGTTACAGACACAGGGTACAAAATATGTGAGCAAAAGGTGATTTATGTGAGGAATATTATGTTCCAACATACGTTTTATGAGCACAATGTCTCGTATGTTACAAATAATTTGCTATCCTGACCGAAACACAGTTGAGTCATTTTGTTTTTACCTCTCAGAGAATACATTTTACCCATCAAGGGGTAATAACCCTCAGGTTGGGAACCACTGTTCTATCCGATCAATTTCTGAAGCTGCTTCTCATCTATTCTAACAAGCAACCTTAGGCGTGGACGCCTGTAGGGTAGTTGGGGTTGATTTGGGGGAGGAGACAAAACTGCGAGGTGATCGGTCGCATCGGATTAGGGAAGGATGGGAAAGGAAGTCGGCCGTGCCCTTTCAAAGGAAGCGATTTAGGGAAATCGCGGAAAACCTAAAACAGGGTGGCCGGGTGCGAGGTTGAACCGTCCTAATCCCGAATCCGAGTCCAGTGTGCAACCACTGCGCCACTTCGCTCGGAAAGTTTCCTTAAACATTATATATTTGCATGAAATGCAGACAACCACCATCTGTGTAAGGAATAGAAGACAATGAACATTGTCGTCCGATCGGGAGTCGAATCGGGAATTCCCGTCTTACGCAAAGAAACTATAGCCGCCGTAGTGCCCTTTGCTTCGGAAATGCATTCATGTCCGAAGGAAGATTGCGCCGTTCTTCTTAACAACACAGGCACTGCAATACCGCATTTGTACATTTGCATTCCAAATTGTTCTTATAGCTATCTAATTATTCCTCTTAGGACGTTCTATATTTCTTACTCAGAGTTTTTGTACCTCAGTTTCACAATGAACATATTCTTTCCTGATAGCTCAGTTTTTATAAAAAGATTAGTTACTTCTTCGATTTTCACTTTACTGTAGAGAACAACGCATCCTATTTTCTAAACTACAATGCTTGCCGGAAAACGTGAAGTACCCAGAGGTCAAGGACGACGTCAACGTGTCTTTGTACTCCTACACGCCGCCGGTGGGTATGTAAATGATTATAGCTGCAACTCTCTGACAGATGGAATGGCCACCAGATTGCTTTTAGTGTTGTTCATATCTAGTGTTGTTATGTGGCCTGGTTGGGTAGACAAGGAGCGTGAACACTGTCAGATTCTGAGTGATGCATTTTATTCGTGCGAGGCAGTGTTGTTAGCACCAGGCAGAGTTTGAAAAGTGTCTTATCTTAGGACTCCATCTGGCCAGCTGGTCCAATCGTGCAGTATTCAGATTTTTGGGGTATTCGGATGCGACAGTGGCCCCATTTGGGACTGCGTGGGAACATAGGAGAAGGCATCAAGGTCCCGCTCGACCACGTCTTTTCACTACAAAGAAGGATCGCCTTACATCGTAACGCCTTCACATTTGCGTCTGACATCCGAGAACAAGAAATGGACGCGCTGCAACGTTCTTTGTCACCTGCGTAGGCTGTCGTTAAGGGCACTACACCAAAGGCTGCGTTCAGAGTTTTGTCATGGCTGGAAAGCAAGGACCGCTCATGAATGCGGTCACATTGCCTAGCGACTCTGGATGACAATAGTCAGGGAGTAAGGTGGCGACCTGGGAGAGGTCCCATTCTTTGCAGAGGCACGGCGGTGCTACTCCTGGGGTCACGGTGTGATGAGCAATTGGGTATGGCTTCAGGCTACGGGTGGTAGTGTGATAAAATGTGACAACTACAGCCCTCCTTATGATGTCATTTATTGTATGGCTACCAGTTTCGGTGCTTCAGTGCACCACCTTCAGGCCTTAGCTGAGGCTGTGGGGGTTAACATCATCCGTACACACGACTCATCAGTGACCAAAATCTATAACTGGTTGATAATGTCTGATTGGAGAGACAACATCGCTATTACGGGGAGTCTGCGGAAACCAGTTGCAGATATTGGCCACGGATTAATCGTGTACAGTGATGGAGTTAACCCCCACAGCGTCAGCTATGGCCTGAAGAAGGTTCAATGAAGCACCGAAACTGACAGTCATACAATAAATGATATCGTAAGGATGGCTGCAGGTGTTCCACTTTATTACATAAGTGAACGGCCGAATTCCCTCAGACCTCCAATCATAATCATGGACGTAGAAAAATGTGTGGTAGTGTTTGAAGGAACTGTGACGGCACAATGGGTAAGCCACAGACATGTACAGCCTTTAAGTGTTATCTCTCATGTAACCATTTTTCAGCAGGGCAACGCTCGTCCATACATGACACTTGTTTCTCTGAACTGTCTTCGTGATGTTGAGGTACTGTGTTGTTTGTGCACTATTACGTATCAGGATGTGGCTGATGTGTCCTTATGCCAAACATTTTTGCTGGTGACGTTTCAGTTCAGTATGGAGGACTGGTAAGGAGATGTACATGCAATTACGTAAAAAAGGCTTCAATACCCAAAGCAGGGTGTGATGCACATTGCCTTTTCGGATTTTCTGATCAGGATTGAGATTATGGTATGATTCCACCATGTGGAAGTTTCAAAAGTAAATAATTTTACATTATTGTTCATTAACTTATCAGAATTTGCAGACTGCTATCCCAGTAAAGTGACATCACACTAACATGGAATCACAGGGTGTAAACTAATATGTGGGAAATCTCTGAGGGATCGATAGAGAACTTAAAAGGATGTAAAATGTTTCACATACTCAAATGGCCACATTTCTAATTCTCAGCCGTGGCTTCCTGCGATTCTCTTGGCAGGATAGTTCTCTGTCAAAGTTACGAGCTTTCCGTCGTCCTGGTTGGCTAACGCTCTCTGTTTAGGACGGGCGCGACTCGCGAGACGGGGAGTCGGATGTGGCAGTGACGCAGACTCGGTCGGCGGCAGTGACGGAGGGAAGAGCACCGCGAGTAGCCAGTCGGCGCCTAGTGTACTGCGAGGAGGCGCGGTGCTCACATTCCGACGCGTGGGTCTGGCGGCGAGCGGAACTGGAGTGCGGAAGCAGCCACTCATCAACATAGGCTGTTTAAGGGTCGTGTCTGTCTCGCATCCTGGGGAGAGCGCGGGAGTTTACACTGACGCGCATGTTAACTGCGAGCTCCTGTGAGCCATTTTGTGCTGGAACTTTTGGATGTGATTGCTCGGTGCAGCCACTTTGATTTTCTCTAGTCATTCCTCATCCACTTGGACGTGAGTCTGGGATACTTGCTATTGCAAGTCCATGTAACTGCGCTGTGCCCTGGTGCCGTTGCATTTATTTTGAATTACAAGTGTGATCGGCATTAGGCGATTCTTTCTTTTTATTATTATTGTTAATGTGTTTAGCGGTCAATTTTATGGATCAAAGTTTATTCTCTGTATAAAACTTCAGCCGCTAATTTAAATTGGAATTGCAAACTTCTTCCTTGTTGACAACTATAACAGTAACAATTTTGCGCCGTCAAACGGTGCTTTGGTATTTAAGATTGTGTGCGGATTGTCTGTTCATTATTACCTTGAGCTAGTTGTGGTTTCTAAATTTATCAAGTAAAATATCTAGTCATTGGAGATTGTTTAACAAACTATTGCTTTAATAGTAACTGCGGTTCTCACACTAACGTTTAACAGCGGTTCCTGCATTTGGGTGCCACCCAGTGCTTGTTAGCTGGTTTCAGTGTTTTAATGAATTGTGTATTAATACTGCGTTTGTGTGTTCTAGAAGCCGTTATTGGTGTGCGCAGGCTCTCTTGCCTGTTGTTGTCCCTTGACCTCTCGAGCACGGGATTCAGACTCGCGGCCGATGTGAACATCAAACGTCGAGAACGTGCTAATTGCTGTGTAGATCTTTCAGGATATCGTAACATCAAATTGCCGAATGTTTTCCATAATAGTTAATTCACGTATTTATGAAATACTACTATTTTAGTATTTTTGAAACTAATAGCTTTTACAAATTTTTATTTTTCATATCCACAGGACCTGACAATTGACTTAATTTCACAACTAGTGAGTTCAGATCTGCAGTTATGTTAAGATATTATTTGTGTAAAGTATTTTTTTTTAATAATTTAAGGTTGGGGAGCCATAAGGCTATTTTTCTTTAAATTTTTTGAATTATTCTCATTGCTTTTATACAGCTGAATAATCGGTGAAGACCACCGCAATATGCAAATGCTAATTAATCATTGTTCTGTTATCAGTGCTCTATTTTGATTAACGTGATGAAAATAAATTTTTATGCCGCAGACACATGTGGTTGTTACGTGTTATTTTCACTTCTGTCTTTGTGTTATCAACTTTACAGCTTGGTTCTATAGTTTTTTTTCTTTTCAAATGTTGTTTGTTTCGGGAAGCGTTAAGCTATTGCCTTCTTACGTTTAGCTTAACTGCCACGTTACTGGTAAATAAACAAATCATTTTAGTATTGCGAACACATGCAGTAGTGGAAGCTTACTCTACAGTCCGTATTGGACTAGTGTCTAGAGTGTATTGAACATTTTTCCTCCACCACGAAAGAAATGAACTATCCCCGAAACGGGCGCCAACAGACGAGCACGCGTTAGCGAACTCAGCTGGAGAGCAACGTTTCGTGTCAGACTTCCGGCCTACCAGCAACAAATCTAGCAAATGGGATTTCATCCGGACCTGGCAACTTTTCAACTCTTTCAGTTATTTCTCAACGCCAGGGATGCTTACTACTATTATATGAATGCGTGATGTCTGTTCCTGTGGGAAAACAGCGAGCATGGAGGACACGGACAGGGGCTCCAGACAGGTGCCGATAGGTAGGCACGTGGGTCGGCCGAGAGGCGTGCCGATATAATTTGCGCAACTGCGGTAAATATTGTGTCCAGGTGACGCAATGGTTAACGCAACTACCTAGTAAGCAGGAAATCCCGAGTTCGAATTCCAGTTCGGCACGCATTTTCACTCGTCACAACTGATTCGGCATAAAGTCCCGATGCCGCTTACATCAATAGTCCATTTCGCTTCCTTTCCTTTCTTACCCCCCATCCCCCCTTCTCACGTCTCTACCTTCAATTTCAATAAAATGCTTATTACTATATCGTCCATACGACAATGTGCTGATGGTCAAGCGACGGTATGTTTGTACGATTGTCCTGCGTGAACAACTTCTTAAACGCGCAATTTCCAACTTCATCTTTCGTTTTGCTATCTTCAGCTGTCAAACCTGATTGGTCGACGAGTGACTCGGTGGATCCCTTAAACTAGCTTAGCGACTGTGCACAGGTTAGAATTTGTTGCGCTCTCGAGCAGACCTTTTACTAAGGTATGGCGATGGTAGTAGTGTGCTTCGCGAATGGATTTTTTGCAGATGCACGAATTTGTACTAACATTTGCGTGTCGTCGTTTGGTAGATCTCTTTTGAACTGAGAATGCAACAGCCTTTGGTTCCTTAGCATTTTCTGAATTTAATTGTTAAACCATGGTGGGTATTTTCCATCCTCCATCCACTTACTAGACACATAGTCCTCCAGACAGCGATTCTAAATCTGTTTAAACTTTACCCATAATTCCTCTGCATCCAGTTTACTGGAACTAAGTGATGTCAATTTACTGTCTAAGTGAGATGCTAACAACAGCTTATCTTCTCTTTCTAGCCTTCTTGGCGGATTTTTTAACTTTTGTAACACGGTCGCTATGATGACATCATGATCACTATATCCGTCTCTACAATGACAACATCGATAAGATCTGCTTTGTCTGTAGCTACAAGGTCCAATATATTTCCACTGAGTGTTGGCTGCCGAACTGGCTGCTCTAGGCAGTTTTCGGAAAACGCTTTCAAAAGTACTTCGCAGTCACTTTCGTACATCTGCAATGAATCCAAAGAAGTCCCAATTTATACTCGGCATGTTAAAGTCGCCTCCAACTAGTACTACCTGATCTTGGTCATTTACGCACTATGTACTATACCCTATCTTTGAACAACGCTAGAGCAGTCACAGAGGAAACAGATGGCCGATAAAAAAGTCCATATATTGACTTGGCTTCACCTAGACATGTTATACGCTGCCAGATAACTCCATTGTCACTCTCGCGACAACATTTCTGTCTTAAAAATGAACATCACAGCTGTAAGAAACTTCTTTTTTTTTATGAGGTTAACGGCTTCAGACGGTGGTTGTGAACAGAGCAGGTGCTAAGACTCCGCGGAATGTTCTCAACAATTACAAATATTTTTGTCAACTGCAATGAACAATTCTTCTATTGTGGTTTGTCTTTCCGATACACGTTCCATAAATATCTCAGATATTTGTGCTTCAGGTTTCAACATGCTCTCGGCCCCAAGAATAATGCAGTGCGAGAACTTTACTGGGGGGCAGTAAATGCGGGAACTTTGTTACGAATACTTCGAGATTGTACTGATAAATTTTGATAGTCAAAGAGTCTTTACTGTGAATAGCATCTGAATCCGCTATCTGCATATCGACTGGTGAGTGTTTATAAGAGTACCTAAGACTACAGCCTAGCCCGAAAAAACAGCTATGTGGAAACCACAAGTACTCTGGTACACGAGTAGCTGCTTTCTTTGCCTAGTGCACCCCTGCCCTATCTAGGGGAGGCCTACAGTTCGCCACCCGATGACACAGGTTCAGAAATCTGCAACCAAGATCGCCACAGTCAACGAAACCTATTTATGGCCAGTCGATGACGATGGCGATAATATTTGGTTTGTGGGGGGCTCAACTTCGTGGTTATCAGCGGTCGTACAAATTCCCAAACGTTTCACTGTATTTTCCTGTAAGCTGATAGATGTGCAACTCTTATATTATGTCAAATTGGTAAAATTTCACAAGAGCTATACAGATGTATTCAGTTAACACATTTAAAAAATAGAAAGACTATTTTAGTTTTACTTACATTTTATAAATGTTTGCCGTTAACTCTCATTTATCAAACAGAGTGCGCTGTTATTGTTCCTTCAGCGCCACTTGATGGCGGTCCACTAATTTACCTTCTTACCGGTGACCTTCACTGCTAGTGCGCACAAACATTCTATGCAAGTATTTACTATTTGACGAAATACTTCGTGCAGATTTTTTTGAAGTATTTGGCACGTTTTATTCATGTACATTACCGTATTTGTGTTGCATTAATTTTGAGCACTTCTAGTTTTATGATCTATTGAAATGTACATCTCACGTATATGTTTTAGAACAAAAAGTGTTTTTCGAATTTGTGTAATGAATTTTGTACATCTGATGTTTACACTTTTCGTCTCTTGATAGATCCGATGATGGAAGTTAGCCGCAACTGATAATCAGATTCAGAGATAATAAAGTGCCATCAAGACAGAAAAATTTTATGTTTTTGTTCACATAAAAAAAAACCAACGACTGTACTCAGGTTCTTCGACAGTAAAAAAAAAAAATCATGTCTACCACTATGGCCTGTCATTGGGATTTGCTATTTTAGCATATTTGACGATAGATTTTCATTGATATTAACTTTTGAGGGCTGTTTATTTACTATCTCAAAATTCTACTTTTGTGTACCGAAACGAAGTTTTAACGTAATTGGTATTTCCTTGTACTAGACACGACATCGGAGAAAAATCTGATTCGTAATGCATTGACAAGACTGTCAGTATAATACTTAAATTGTTGTTTCTCTCTAAAGGACAAAATGAAATTCCATTTAATACAGGTTCTGAGCATTTTAACACTATACTGAGACTGGTGGTCTGGTGGTGACCGGCACGGTAGCTCTGCAAGTTCGGTCAGGGAACTGGCCACACGGAGAAAAAATGGCAAAGGAAAAGAAATATAGGACGAAAGGAGAAAAACAGCGATAAAACGCGTGTCTGGAAACCCAAAGAGTGCGAGGTCAAATACCAGTCGGGCCATGTAAACTTCTTCCGCCTTTAATCTATAGCCTTCAACTTAACGATGCAAGGAGTCGCCGGAAAAGATACGAGATATGCCAATGGATTCCGGAATTAGTTTGCTGTGGTCGACTAGGGACGCGCAAGTCGCCGAAATGGCGCCAACTGAAAGACTTTCAAAAATGTTTCAAATGGCTCTGAGCACTATGGGACTTAACATCTGTGGTCATCAGTCCCCTAGAACTTAGAAATACTTAAACCTAACTAACTGAAGGACATCACACACATCCATGCACGAGGCAGGATTTGAACCTGCGACCGCAGCAGTCGCGCGCTTCCGGACTGAAGCGCCTAGAACCGCTCGGCCACTGTTGACTGTGAGTCAAGTGGATTACTCCTACTACCTTTCTTGAATATGGGTGTGACCTGTGGAACTTTCGGCTGAAAGACTTTCACCCGCCATTAAGCTACGCGGAGTAACACCATAAAATCGAGGAAGCACATACGGTCACCTCTTTCATCGGAAGCACTTGTTCTACTGTTTTGATCGTCAATTAATAGCGTTTTCTCATACCTGCTCATAATGGGTTTCTATTTACGATTTGCAACACTGGATTGGAGTGCTGTACTTACGTCGCAGTTGTGTTCTACGACGGCTGGTCAACTCTTTACTTTATCAGGTAAAAGTACGAGGGTTGCCCAGAAAGTAATGCTCCGCATTTTTTTTTCAGCCGAAAACAATGGTACGAGTGCGAAACGTTACGTATCAATTATCTGATATCTCCTGAGCGAGCGCGCCAATTTTCCCGTCACTTCCGACAGATAGCGTAGCTGCAGGACAGTTTCAAAATGGCGTCTGTAGGTGATGTACCTTACAAGCAACGTGTCGTCATTGGATTTCTCACTGCAAAGAAAGAAACTGTGGGGAATATTCAGAAACGCTTGTCCAAAGTCTATGGAGCGACTGCTGTCGACGGAAGTACCCTTAGTCGCTGGACACGGAGGGTGAAGTCATCAGAAGGCGGTTCAACGGAGCCCCACGACTTGCGGCCATCGGGGAGACCATCCACGGCTGTCACACCTGACCTTGCCCTTCGGACTTCCCCTTGTTTGGGTCATTAAGATATGCGATCTGTGGAAGACATTTTGAGGATTTTGAGGAGGTGATTCACACAGAGAAGCACTATCTCCGCCACCAGGACAAGGATTGGTATACAAACAGGGCATACACGCCCTTATTTCATGCTGGAGGAAGGCTATAGAACAGGATGGAGATTACGTGGAAATATAGGGTGTGTAGATAAAACACCATTTTTTCGTGTGTGAAGTTCTCATTGTCTTCAATAAGGAATAGTTGAAGAAATAAATGCGGTGCATTACTTTGTGGGCAACCATGGTAAGTATTTTTTACGACTTATTGAGAAACAGCCACTGCATTCTCGTTACAGACAGCAGGCAATCGTCCCCCCAACACTTGCTACTCTGCATTGTCTGTCTTAAGATCGACAAAGTATTTGGAGCGAAGTTAACTGAACCCTTTGGAATAAAAAGAAAACATACTGTTGTGCACATAGTTCCGCGTAGTCTGCACGTACACAACTTTCCCACTAGAGCGCGCCCCGCTAAGCACAACAGCGCAGGCGCAGCGCTCATCCGTCTCCGCACTACGAGATGGCGCTGCTTTCGCGACGGACCAAATTCTGCTTCCGCTGATCCGTGTATTAATATGTAACGCAGCCAATAAAATTGCTGCTAACGTAGAACCTTTTCTCCTCGCGGATCACACTTGCGCAGTGATACTTGAACGCGTGAGGTATTATAACGAGTGAACAGACCTCCGATTAGTCAGTCTGCACCAGTCTGCATTAGTCTGTACCAGTCTATAGTCAAGTTTCAGTATGCACCTAATAAGATTATCATATTCCTGTACATAGCCATGAAGATAAACGTATAGACATTTTGTCAAGTATCAGAGATATGTGAGAATAAGATTAACGTACCATGACCAAACTTCAGATTGTCAATTGTGAATAGCATTCAGAATCAAGTTACGTAATGTCTATGTTTTTCACTATTTTAATAAATGCGTGTGAAAATTAATCAAGTTCTGTTTTAATTTGGTCACCGTCAATCTGCTGCTCTAAGCGTGCAAGTGGCATTTCTATCATGTGACCTAACGGCAGAAGAGAAACACGCCACGATAAGATATATTGCTGACACTCGCCTACTTCGTTAGAGCGACAAGTCAAATAATCTGATGGGGTGTGTCCCGAGGGTCTTACAGTACGCACACCACACATACCATGAGCAAACACAAATAATTTTATAGCTCACATGTAGAGACATGGCAGTCATGCGCTCCGACGTGCGACGGTCGACGATGTACGTTTCCCTCGCTAGTATGAACCCGCTTGAGCCATGGTAAAAATTGCTGTTTTGAAGAGCGCGCCGCAGCGCATAATGTGAAGCAGTCGCCCTCCGTTTTTGGCGGTGGCGCCGCTGTGGCTATCGCAGCTTTGGTGTCCCCCTCTGGTGGGAAAGGGGAAAGGTTCCCTGTTCGCGTGCATTTAAGAGGCGCGATGGGATCGCTAGGAGTCTGGTCAGTTGGTCAGCTGGGTCGGTGTGGGGCAGCCAGTGTCTGTCTGTCGTCCGGAGTGTTAGTATGTGTTAGGCCGCCAGTCTGTTCGAGTTTGTTCAGGCAATGGTTATTGGAGGTTGGATCGATCGGTTGGTCGGTCGGTCGTGCACTGGTACACAAGATGACTTGTCTGTCTTGAGCGTCGGCGCATGAGGTCGCCACGTCATTCGAGTGGGCCGCGCCGTATAGCGAGGGGTAGTGGCTTCGCGGCCGACACGAGAGCAACAGGAGTCACCCCACGACTTCGGTGAGACGGGAGATCGGCGCGCCTTCCTGCGTCCGTTGAAGCGGCTGCCAGCGGAGGGTTCGGGAGAGCGTTTTGGGGGTGCTGCGCCAGGTCTTCGCCAGACACGGCAGTCTATTAGAAGTTAAGAGATTCGTGATTGGTTGTTTCATTTACTTTCTAAATTCTACTTGTTTTCTTGGCCAGTCTCTCGTCCGCATTTATTAGGCAGTTAGTATTTGTCTGTCTGTCTGTCTGTCTGTCGATCTGCCATACCTTAATAGCTGCCTCTGTCCTCTTTGTCGGATTCGGTGTTAACGAATTTATTCCTTGAAGTGTAATGGCCGAATTCCTGAAATATGTTTTTATCTTGCCTATCATCTTGAGGGGCGGTATATGTGTAATGTAAAGCATGTTTGTATATTTTATGTAAGACTACATTTCATGTGTGTTTATTTAAATCGTCATAAAGTTGCCACCCTTTCACTGTAAGAGTTTTTTTTTTAAATCAAGTTGCCCCTTCGGTGCAATTTAATTTTTTTTAAATGTTAGTGTTTTGTGCCATTTCCATCCCTCCTACCGGGTGCATAGTTTATGTGCTTGTGTGAGTTGTTAAAATTTTTAGTTTAAAGTAATCTGGTGTGTTGCAGTTTTGCACCAGTGTAGTCTTTCGGAGGTTGTTGTGAGCGGCCGTGAATACGGCCATGTCAAAAGGGAGCGGCAAGGTTCTCAGCCCGAAAGCTCATACTGTCAAAATTGGTTCTTTCTGCCTCTGAATAAATTGTAAATTGATATTTAGAGGGTGTTTTCTGATTATAATTTTTAATCTGTTTAAAAAAAGGGTTTTTAGGAATAAAATTTCGATTTGTTGAAAGAAATTTGTTTCCATCAGTTACCCACTGGCAACTACTCCCACGCTCACATAGTGCTATTAAATGTGTTAATGTTCTTGACAAATAGCTAGTAAATAAAGTAAATTCTTAAGAAAAGGTTTTGAAAGTAAATTCACGGTTCACCGATGAAACATATTCCGCTGTTCACATATGATGGCCCAAACTTCTACGAGATATCGAACGGATTTAAGATTTAATTCGAAGTTTTTTACCGAGTCACTGTGAAATACACTCCTGGAAATTGAAATAAGAACACCGTGAATTCATTGTCCCAGGAAGGGGAAACTTAATTGACACATTCCTGGGGTCAGATACATCACATGATCACACTGACAGAACCACAGGCACATAGACACAGGCAACAGAGCATGCACAATGTCGGCACTAGTACAGTGTATATCCACCTTTCGCAGCAATGCAGGCTGCTATTCTCCCATGGAGACGATCGTAGAGATGCTGGATGTAGTTCTGTGGAACGGCTTGCCATGCCATTTCCACCTGGCGCCTCAGATGGACCAGCGTTCGTGCAGGACGTGCAGACCGCGTGAGACGACGCTTCATCCAGTCCCAAACATGCTCAATGGGGGACAGATCCGGAGATCTTGCTGGCCAGGGTAGTTGACTTACACCTTCTAGAGCACGTTGGGTGGCACGGGATACATGCGGACGTGCACTGTCCTGTTGGAACAGCAAGTTCCCTTGCCGGTCTAGGAATGGTAGAACGATGGGTTCGATGACGGTTTGGATGTACCGTGCACTATTCAGTGTCCCCTCGGCGATCACCAGAGGTGTACGGCCAGTGTAGGAGATCGCTCCCCACACCATGATGCCGGGTGTTGGCCCTGTGTGCCTCGGACGTATGCAGTCCTGATTGTGGCGCTCACCTGCACGGCGCCAAACACGCATACGACCATCATTGGCACCAAGGCAGAAGCGACTCTCATCGCTGAAGACGACACGTCTCCATTCGTCCCTCCATTCACGCCTGTCGCGACACCACTGGAGGCGGGCTGCACGATGTTGGGGCGTGAGCGGAAGACGGCCTAACGGTGTGCGGGACCGTAGCCCAGCTTCATGGAGACGGTTGCGAATGGTCCTCGCCGATACCCCAGGAGCAACAGTGTCCCTAATTTGCTGGGAAGTGGCGGTGCGGTCCCCTACGGCACTGCGTAGGATCCTACGGTCTTGGCGTGCATCCGTGCGTCGCTGTGGTCCGGTCCCAGGTCGACGGGCACGTGCACCTTCCGCCGACCACTGGCGACAACATCGATGTACTGTGGAGACCTCACGTCCCACATGTTGAGCAATTCGGCGGTACGTCCACCCGGCCTCCCGCATGCCCACTATACGCCCTCGCTCAAAGTCCGTCAACTGCACATACGGTTCACGTCCACGCTGTCGCAGCATGCTACCAGTGTTAAAGACTGCGATGGAGCTCCGTATGCCACGGCAAACTGGCTGACACTGACGGCGGCGGTGCACAAATGCTGCGCAGCTAGCGCCATTCGACGGCCAACACCGCGGTTCCTGGTGTGCCCGCTGTGCCGTGCGTGTGATCATTGCTTGTACAGCCCTCTCGCAGTGTCCGGAGCAAGTATGGTGGGTCTGACACACCGGTGTCAATGTGTTATTTTTTCCATTTCCAGGAGTGTAATTGAATAGCGGGAGAAAACAAAAATATGGCACTGAGGCGTTGAAAATTCGTGGCTGGTACACGCGCTTGAATCGACGGGTGATTGCGCCAGGAAAAGAAAGAGGGAGGCGGTTGCATCGACGTCGACGTGCAACACAACAGGTGACACGGCCTTTAACAAAAAGAAGGTGACAACTGCGCGCGCGTGCTAGCACGTGGCTGGAAAATGCTGGTGGCCGCCCACTCGAGACAAGCGACACGGGCCGTCACTTCCGGAACAGCAGAGAGTGGAGCAGCGCGACAGCGGTCACCGCGCGTGAAGCAGGCACGATGCAAGAGAGAGGACTGAACTCTAAGCTAGAATAACTGGACAGGTTGCAGCAGCTTGTCCAATTGCGGGACACGAACGCCACTTCGACACTTGCGTGCCACTAATCTACTCTAGTTATCCAACCAAGTTTTAAGCGGAATTTGAACCATGTGTATCTCCGGTGACTCCTCACATCGCTGAGAGATGAAGGCTAGATTAAAGACAAACTGGAAATTCCCGTGGTTTCACCGGGAATTGATCCCACGATCTCTCCGTGTCTAAACAAGCAGTTTACCGCTAGACCATCGGACTCGACTGACATAAACATGGCCCAGTAGCAGAGGCAGATAGTAACCGTAGTAGCGAAGTATCAGGACCTAGAGAGGCTCGGATCGTGAAAATATTATCTTTGACACATGAAAGAAATCCATTAATGAAGGTGTTTAGACACTTTTTAAGACAAATATCAAGAATGCAGACTAAAATGTGAGAAAAGATTGAAACCATACGGTTGCAAACGTCAAAAGTTATAAAAACTTTATGATGGTAATTGCTTAGAGCCGTCAGATATTTGAAAAAAAAAAAAAAACCTCTTTAGCCTTCAGCTGTACATATGCAACTTCATTCCTCAACCAGTTTCACTTATTATAACCACCGTTAAAGTATGTGTCGAAAAGAACAATGAAAAACTATGACGTACAAACAGTTACCACCGTTAAAGGATGTGTCGAAAAGAACAATGAAAAACTATGACGTACAAACAGTTACACTAAATAACGGCCGGCAGCGGTGGTCTCGCGGTTCTAGGCGCGCAGTCCGGAACCGTGCGACTGCTAAGGTCGCAGGTTCGAATCCTGCCTCGGGCATGGATGTGTGTGATGTCCTTAGGTTAGTTAGGTTTAAGTAGTTCTAAGTTCTAGGGGACTAATGACCACAGCAGTTGAGTCCCATAGTGCTCAGAGCCATTTGAACTAAATAACGAATGGAGTATCAGAGTAGCAGATCATGATTTCAGAGGGATGTGCTGCGGTATGAAAGCAAATAATGGGAATGTAATGTGGCATTAGCACAAATTGTACCTCTTCTTTCACTGATAATCTTGATCCAGTACCAGAAGAGGGGTTATATTTGTAGCACATTAGTCAGTTGATTACAGAAGTAATTATCGGTTAAAAGAGAGTAGAACCCATTGCAATAACAAGAATCTTGTGTTGGCCAGTTTTCCAACAGATGTACGGGGCAATCCAAAAAGAAGGAACAGATTTCAAACATTTGTTGCTTCCAAACTGCAAAAGATAGAAACACAATTCCAACGTTCCTGGAAAGAGAAAAGTTCACATTTTTATGCAGTCAATGGGAGCACCATGTGTCACACGACATACATGAAAATGGTGGCTCATTTCCTACCACACACAAAGAAGTTGGTCTCTCGTTATCAAATTCACAATTTCGACAAAGCGATGTCGCAGGCTTTCAAGCGTGTCACGCGTAGGAAAGATAAAAACACGATCCTTTACGTAACCCCACAGATCAAAGTCACAAGGTGTGAGGTCTGGGGACGTGAGGCCGGCCGCGGTGGTCTAGCGGTTCTAGGCGCTGCAGTCCGGAACCGCGGGACTGCTACGGTCGCAGGTTCGAATCCTGCCTCGGGCATGGGTGTGTGTGTGTCCTTAGGTTAGTTAGGTTTAAGTAGTACTATGTTCTAGGGGACTTATGACCTAAGATGTTGAGTCCCATAGTGCTCAGAGCCATTTGAACCGTTTTTTTTGGGGACGTGGGAGACTATCGGCGATGAAGTTCATCTTCTATTTCTCCTCTTCCAGTCTAATGTCCTGGCATGGTGTCATTTAGATAACATCGGACGTGTTTAGAGAAATTAGGGAAGTTTGTAAGCAATAAAAGTTTGAAATTTGCCCATTCTTTCTGGACAGCCCTGTATACAGATTGTTGTAGTTTACAAGGTAAACTCCACATTTTTTGAAGCAGCCGCATGTGATTCGCCTTCTTAACAAGTCAACTTCCGTGGATTTTCTGGAATGTTACATAATTTTTTTCGTTCCCACATGTTTGTTATAAAATTAAACAGTCCACGGAACTTTTTATAATAAAATGGAAAGGTACTTGCAGTAAAGCGTCTAGTTAATGTAGCTTTCCCCAAGGTAGAAAACCATTTGAGGGTCTCCATTTTTTCGAAAAGTCACGGTACTTTGGTAACATAACATTTCAACTGCCATTTTCAGTGTCTAAGAGAGTCACTTGCTTTTATAGGTATTGCTAATTTTCCCGTATTTTTTTCACTTTTTTTTTTTTTTTTTTGTTTGACTGTATCTGTTCTGACGTATTGGTAGACGTATCAGCCGAGAGGTCTGAGGCGCGGCAGTCATGGACTGTGCGGCTGGTCCCGGCGGAGGTTAGAGTCCTCCCTCGGGCATGGGTGTATGTGTTTGTCCTTAGGATACTTTAGGTTAGGCAGTGTGTAAGCTTAGGGACTGATGAACTTAGCAGTCAAGTCCCATAAGATTTCACACACATTTGAACATTTTTTGTTAGACATTTGTGTGTGTGTGTGTGTGTGTGTGTGTGTGTGTGTAAAATGGGAAAATGATGGCTCTATTTCAGGGGGGGGGGGTTGTGTTTGAAGATAATACTGTTGGAACGGTACCGATAACCATGGCAACGACATGATATAGTAATCTGTGCGAAAATTAGCTTTAGAAGAAAGTAATTAAAATGACGATATGTATAACCTATGTACTAAATTCAGTATCGTGATTGTATTGCTCGGATGATTTATTTCAGTCAGTATAGGAGTAAACACCTTCTTCTAAACCTATGGTATATACTGCCGAACGTCAGGGGAAATTTAAGCCACTCGCCTAGGATCGCTCATACCCGCAAACGTCGTCACATTTTTGTTAGTACTGTCATGAACAGAAGATTTACCAGAACGAGAGCAAACAATTCATACTGAGTTAGCATAAAATATGTGGAGATGAAAGCCTGTGACCATTGTACTGTTTCTCGATGTCCTCTAGGCGCAGCACACTAAAGTATTTTAGCTGGTGAAGTGTTTCGGAATTTTCAGTCATGATTATTCTAGAATGAGATTTTCTCTCTGCAGCGGAGTGTGCGCTGATATGAAACTTCCTGGCAGATTAAAACTGTGTGCCCGACCGAGACTCGAACTCGGGACCTTTGCCTTTCGCTGGCAAGTGCTCTCCCACCACGCCCGGTAGTCACAGCTTTACTTCTGCCAGTATCCGTCTCCTACCTTCCAAACTTTACAGAAGCTCTCCTGCGAACCTTGCACAACTAGCACTCCTGAAAGAAAGGATATTGCGGAGACATGGCTTAGCCACAGCCTGGGGGATGTTTCCAGAATGAGATTTTCACTCTGCAGCGGAGTGTGCGCTGATATAAAACATCATGAGTGAGGCGTGAGTCGTGCTTCGGTAGCTCAGATGGGAGAGCACTTGCCCGCGAAAGGCAAAGGCCCCGAGTTCGAGTCTCGGTCGGGCACACGGTTTTAATCTGCCAGAAAGTTTCATGATTCTTCTAGTTTCATCGCTGTTTCATTATCGCTTGATACATTACGCTGTACATCAGAAACGAAGTCTTCTTCCAAAAATTTATTTCGACATGTGTTCGTACCAAACGCATAGTGTTTTTCAATATATTCATGCCTCCATCAAGGCTCCATTTATTTGGAAATTCACATTGACCTTTTTTTTTTTTTTTTGCACGGAACCTATAGTATTTTACTTATTTATTCTGGAGCTGGGGTATAACGTTTTGTTTTGAGAACATGTCTTTGAATAAACTAGAAAAATAAGATGGGATTTTCCACTGTTAAGGTGCAGGAAGGAACTGTGAAACTGCCCGGAGATCTTACGGCGAAGGAATCCGAGCGGCTTAACAGTTGAGCCGGCAGCCAGTGGAGAGCGGCGTTCACCAGTTGAGGGCAGCTCTCCTCCTAGAGCAGAGGGGGGCCACTCACCTGTATTGGAGCCGGACCGTATTGCAGAAGTTGGCAGCACTGCACAAGCCGAGAGTCTGTCGGATGGCAGCGAGGACTCAGCTGAGCTCCAGAACTCACTTCCTCTTAAATTCTGTAGAGACGCTTTTATCCGGAAACTGAGACGCTTCCTGCTCACTCGGCGTTTCTCATCATCATCATTACACGATTCTGTGCAGGATATTCTCCGTCTAGCTGGTGCGCTTATGATGTTGACACCAGATTAACTAATAACTGACAGATTACGGTAGTGATAGCATTAATTGTGGAGTACTGCACAACTGTTTTCAACTAATCCTTTTCATTAAAGTGCGCAGACAGGGCAGTAAAACCGAAAGAAGAAAGGGATGAATAGAAATTAAAATGGAACGCAAGCCAAATAGTCTCACATGTTTTTATTCAATGAAGTGACTGTTACTGCAATGGCCTTGGAGCACTTGGTGCGTGGTGCCACTTCTTCCAAAATAAAGATTTTCCTCCTCGTAGATGATAACAATCTTCCTGACTGCGAATGAGAGCCAAGAACTCGGGAGTGAGCCAAAATAAACCAGAAAATGTAGATCTATGAGGAGAGATACGGTTTCAGCATTAGGCAATATATCGAGCCAAGTGGCGCTGTAGGAAGGAATGAGATATAAACCTCGTCAGGCCATCCAGATTTAGCTTTTCTGTTGTTCCCCTAAATTGTTGAAGGAGAATACATTAAAGATTGCTTTGGAAAGCACGTGGTTGATTTGCTTCCCCATCCATGTCCAATCTGCGCTTGTAGTCTCTAATGGTCTCACAGTTCATACCTCCTTTGTGTTTGAATACGCTTAGTTAAGTTGCCTGTTTGCATGTACCAAATAATACAGCTGCCACAACTCACTATGCTTTATAATGAGTGTTTAGATGAAAACATAGGAAACATGGTAACTACGATACTGGTTGAAATTTGTATATGTCGCTGTGGGGTAACGCAGAGAGACATCTATGCAATGGAAGCAGGCGTCATCCTTTCACCCTAAAAAATTCAGAGCTGTGCCCTCAGCAGGCAAGGTCATGCTCACCATCTTTCTCGACGTCCGAGGTCCGATATTCATCAAAGTCCTAGAACACGAAAAAACAATTAACAGTGGCGTGTACTGTGAGGCACTCTAGAGTATACGCAAGTCCATCAAGAGCATATGACCTAGGTGTTCCACGATAATGTGCGTCTACGCGTCTCCAAAATCAAGTAGAGGATAACGACCAGGTTAAAGTGGGTGATATCCGTTTTATAATCTGCACATATCGCCCTGCGACTTTCATGTGTTTTTTGTTTCTTGGGTCATCAGTCTTCTGAATGGTGTGATGCGGCCTGCCACGAATTTCTCACCTGTGCCAATCATTTAAACCTTAGTATCTCAGAGTAGCACTTGCAACCTACGTCCACAATTATTTACTGGATGTATTCCAGTCTCTGTCTTCCTTTTCCCTCTCTACGGCTCCCATACTACCATGAGAATTATTGCCAAATGTATTAGAAGATGTCCTATTATCCTGTACCACCTCCTTATCAGTGTTTCCCATATATTCATTTACTTGCCCATTATTTACTTTTCTTAAGTTATGAGGCCATTTAATTTTCACCATTCTTCTGTAGCACCACATCTGAAATGCTTCGATTCTCTTCTGTTCCGGTTTTCCAACAGCCAATGTTTCACGCCAGCCGGCGTGGCCGAGCGGTTCTAGGCGCTTCAGTCTGGAATCGCACGACCGATACGGTCTAAGGTTCGCATCCTGTTTCGGGCACGGATGTGTGTGATGTCCTTAGGTTGGTTAGGTTTAAGTAGTTCTAAGTCTAGGGGACTGATGACCTCAGATGTTAAGTCCCATAGTGCTCAGAGAGCCCTTCTTTCAATAACATACAATGTTAAGCTCCAAACGCACATTCTCAGAAATTTCTTCCACAAATTAAGGCCTATATTTGATGCTAGTCGACTTCTCCTGGCCAGGAACGCCCTTTTTGCTAGAGAGAATCTGCTTTTTATGTCCTTCTTACTTCCTCCATCATTTGTTATTTTGCTGGCTAGGTAGCAGCGTTTCTTCATTTCATCTACTTCGTCAACCACAATTCTGGAGCTAAGTTTCTTGGTATTCTCATTTCTGCTACTTGTGCATGTTTCCTTGATTTACTCTCAATCTATATTCTGCACTCATCTATATTCCGTTCATTTCATTTAACAGATCCTGTAATTCTTCCTCACTTTCACTGAAGATAACAATGGTATCAGTAATCTTATCATTGCAGATCTTTCACCTCGAATTTGAATCACACTCTTGAAACTCTGTTTTATTTTTGTCACTCTTTCTTCCATGTGTCGATTAGACAGAAGGAGTGAAAGGCTACATTCAATCGCAACCTCAGAATTACCTCTGGTGCCTTTACCTTTCCTAAAGCCAAACTGGTCGTCACCTAACACATCCTCAAATTTCTTTTTCATTATTCTGTCTATTATTCTTGTCTGCAATTAGGACGCATGAGCTGTTAACCTGTTTGTGTGATAATTATCGCCCTTGACGGCTGTTGGTATCTTCACAATCATGTAGATGATAATTTTTCCGAAAGTCTGTTGGTATATTGCCAGTCTCATACATTCTACATACCAACGTGAATGGTCGACTTGTTTCCCCTCCCCAGAATGTTTTTAAAAATTCCGATGGACTTTTATCCACCCATGTTGCCTTATTTGATCTTAAGTCGTCCGAAACTCTCTTAAATTCTGATTCTGGATACTCGTTCTCTCCCCTGTCGACTCCTGTTTCTTCTTTGATCACGTCATGAGACAAGTCCTCCCCCTCATAGAGGACTTCAGTGCGCTTCTTCCACCTATCCGCTCTCTCCTCTGCATTTAACGCTGTAACACTGTAATTCCCATTTCACTCTCAATTTCAGGACCCTTCGTTTTAATGCCACTGTAGGTTGTTTTTACTTTTCTGTATGCTTCGTCTTTCCGACAATCTTTTCTTTTCCGTTTTCTTTACAATATGCATATAGCCATTTCGCCTCAGCTTCCCTCGTATTTATTTCATTACGCAGCTACATGTATTTCCGTGTTCCTGAAATTCGCTAAACGTTTTTAAACTTCATTTTTTTGTCAATCAAATGAAGTATTTCATCTGTTACCCATGGTTTCTTCGCTGTTGCGTTCTTTTTACTTATGTTTTTCTTTCCAACTTCTGTGATTGCCCTTTTAAGAGATGGCTATTCTTCTTCAAGGGAACCGCCTACTGAGCTATTCATCATCGCAGTATCTATAGCTTCAGAGAACTTTAAGAGTATCTCTTCATTTCATGGTACTTTCATATCCCACTTCTTTGCGCATTGATTCTTTCTGACCAGTCTCTTGAACTTCAGCCTGCTCTTTATTATTACTAAATTGTGAGTCCGTGTTTGCTGTTGGGTACGTCATACAGTCCAATATCTGATTTCGGATTCTCTGTCTGACCGTGGTGTAATCTAACTGGGATCTCCCAGCGTTTCCCAAGTATACCGCCTCCACCTGTGATTCTCGAACAGAGTATTTACTGTAGTACTTGAAATTTACTGTAGCACTGAAACAGTCTTTTTTCTTTCTCCTTCCTGCTACCAAGTCTCCCTAAAACCCTTTCTTCTACTGCATTCCCTACAAAAGCATTCCAATAGCCCATAACTAGTAGATTTCCGTCTCCATTTACATGCTGAATTAGCCTTTCAATATTCTCAGATACTTTCCTTGTCTGTTCATCTTGTGCTTGCGGACTAGTCTGGAAATTTTGCCAGAGGAGAGACGATCACGACATTTTCAATCTCAGGCCACATGTCCTGTGGATACACATTATGTGTCTTTACTGCAGTGGTTTTCATTGCCTTTTGCATCCTCATGCCGTTGATCATTGCTGATTCTTGACCCCTTTTGGAGGCAGTCTTCCACCCTGAACCTCTGTCCGCACCTCCGCCCTCTGTAACAACGTCGTTGGCAGAGCGATGGTGCCCTTATATGCCGGAAGTTTTCCGCCGCCATTGCTAAAGACATCTACCAAAACCAGGAAAGTAGGTTAAAAGGAAGGTTTTTTTATTATTTTTTATATATTTATTTTTTATTTTACCTTTATTTTTACTTATTTTTGTTATATTATTAATCTACATCCTGCCGCCCCAGAACGTCCTTGCAGAGACTGGCTGTCGCCTTCGACATCAGCGAGAAAAATATTCCAATAGTGGTGACGCATCAGTACACCATCGATGCACGTCTTCTCAATGCGTATGAATAAGCGTTGATGGTATCGAATCTGAAAATGGAAGAACGTAGATATGACAGTTGCTCCTATTACGCTTGATCCAACTGCCGAAAGGTTGCGGAAAGTGCTCTGGATAAAGATCAAGAAATATTGTCGATAGTTGTTGGCAACTACACAATACCTGACGTTAATATATTCCATTATGGAATCGTGGTTGAATGCTAACAGTGATAACCACCTGACGTTACGTTATAGTCAGAAATCGGCGGCTGATTTGTCACCACACCAAACAGGTAGTCGACGGCGTGCCCGCTAATCCAAATCACTAAGTGGGTCTTTTCCCGCAGGAAAAAGACCATGTCCGGGAAGAGAAGCATTTATGTCGTGGTGCTGTCAGGAGTCATGTGTCAGCATCTGACGCACCAAACGCCAAACATCGCTGGCCTCGCCGCAGACGAGTCTGTGACCACAGTGGTCTTGCAGACCACACGTGGTACATGCTGGATAAGCCGCCAGATGTATATTGTAAAGACGCGACTGGCATACCTGCTTCCCATTAACCGTCACGTACTAGGTGGATTGGTCATCTGACGCAAGATGAGAGGCGTGCACTGCTCGCCACACGGCATTCCACCGGACGATGGAGTGTTCTCCTTCAGTGACATTCGGCGGAAGCTCAGACTGCAGCGAGGCATACGCCATCTTTGCCATCGGTAGACATGGAGGGAGAACAGCGGTCCGATTGTCGCTGTATTCAAGAAAGTAATAGCTCAAGGAGAAAAAGGGCACTGGGACGTCTGTCAATGGCACTGGAGCAGCGAGCGAGTTCGGGGTGAGGACCTTCGTCTATAGGCTTGTGAGCCAAATCGGAGTACGTCGTCACATCTTGACATGCGTACTTACAAAGAAGGCTGTTACTCGACGTTGGACAGGACAAAAAATAAAACCTCCTTCGGCCTTCGAAAGGGTAAGGGACTCATAGTTGATTTTAAATAAATACCTTGACTGAGAGAGAAACCCAAGGCCTCTAACATGCTTCTGGCCATTGACGGTGGAGTGAGAAACGTCTGGGACATGTGCGGAGTTCACGACGCGACATAAAATTTTGCATACCGGTTCTGTTGCAGCATGTCCAGGTTTCGGAGCTGATGGTTGAGGAGATAGCCCAGGTCCGACGTAATAAGCTAATACTGTTAAAAGTCGCAGGTCACCGCAAGTCAGCAGTAAAATGAATGCGAAGACATCTTAACACATCGTTGACCCGCAGGGGAGCTACGCACTCATCGGGCAGCCCAAGTCCTATAGCGCGAGATTTTCGGATGTTAATGACGCTACCCGAATCAGCACCCTAGGACTCCACCCACTCTAGTGCTGCTTGCACGTCGTTGTTCTTGCGCAGGAGGAGGATCAGATTGCCTGCGTAGGCCGTGCAACAAAAAGTGTGGTCGCCAAGAGTCATTCAGATGAGACATTGTCGGAGGCCGCAAACTAACGGTTCCATGGCGAATGCATACAGGATCTCAGGAAGGGGGCATCCTTGACGCACCGATCGTTGTACCAGGCTGGGCGGCGTAAGACGACCACTGTACAGCATCCGAGGTGTCGCACGCCTTATCAGACGCATTATTATCTTCACGAAGCTTCTGGGAATACCATATCGCACATCACTGCTGCCAGATAGGAATGACCAATCCTTTCCAAGGCCTGGCTGAAATCTGGGGAGGCCAAAACCTCCTCCAAGCGTCATGTCCGCGCAAGCGCCTTCGTGTCACGGTATCGAAATAAGTCTGTCCGGATGTTGTGATCGCCTCCTAAAGAGCCTGATACCGGAGTACCGTGAAACGGTCGGCTTTTCAGAGGCTTCAGGTAAAGATCTCCATATCAGAGTTCAAGACCGGCAGGGGGCGATAGTCACTGAGCCAGGTTCCACCAGGACAGGAATGTGTAATCCTTTGAGGAAGACACAAGGATGTTGTACAGTAGGGGACATCAGGTCACGGCATATATCCCTCCAGGCCGGCGTCAGTAACTGGCGGTAGGTCTTGTAGGACTCTTAACGGTAGGCTCTTCGGTCCTGGCGACTTGTGAGGTACGCCTTCCAGTATAGCTGCAGTGACCTCTTCCTCCGTCCTCAGACGTTCTATTTGTGCATCCCGGGGTAGCGTGCCATAATAAGGCAAGAGATCTCAATTTCGTAATGGGAATGACGGTTGTCTGCGAAAAGTTGACTAGTGAGCGTGGAGGACAGGTCCGATCTCACGTTGCGTAGTGACACAGTAATCCATTCCATGTACAGTAGGCGCACGAACAATCATCCCTTCGAGGCGTAACCTCGTGGGTGCCGTGATCCGTGGGCTTTCGCTGAAGGGTAGGCGGGAGTGGCATTCTGGAACAGTCCAGCAGAATGTAGTAATAAAAATGTAGTGACCAATGAGCGCCTTCCTAACAGCTAGCTTCGCGCATGGGAGCCACCAAGACAGTGCGGTAGGGTGGGCCCCTCGTCGACAGGAGCAGGATGCCGACGTTGCTTCCACGAGCTGTCGTCACTCAGGTAAATGTAGGTGTGACAAGTTCAGTTTCCAGGGGCCTCGCTCATGCCATACCATTTGGCAGTGCAAGGTGACGATGCATATACAGGCCGCATGATCGGAAAAGCCAGCGGGCCATATTTCAGCGGTATACGCGGGTGAAGGAGTGGCTGGTATAATGCGTGAAACTCTCCCTATCACCATCTACACACTTCCATGTGTCCACGGCCGACATTTGTTTATGATGGCGGAGAGCGTCGCACATGAAGTGTAGCGTGGCAGATGATCCTTCGGCGCCTGGGTGGGGTTAAAATCTGCACCGAAGATTAAGGCGTCGTGATGTCTCACAGAGAGGGGCGCGACTGCATCCGCGAGGAAAGCGGACCGCTCACGGCGACGGCCCTATCCGGAGAGCCCGTAGATGTCAACGTCTTTGGAGAGTGAGTGCCACGGCTCTCTCGTCCGGAAGGAATGCGAAGTTTTCAGCAACTAAGCCACCACGGGGAAAAATTACCACACCACTGCCAGTAACAGACGCATGGGAGACGTGAGCGGTATACCCGAAAGAATCGACGGTATCTGCGACTTAGACCTCCTGGAGGGCCGACCCCAGAGGTCGAGCGGTTCTAGGCACTTAAATCCGGAACCACACGGCTGGTACGATCGCAGGTTCGAATCCTGCCTTGGGCATGGATGTGTGTGATGTCCTGAGGTTAGTTAAGTTTAAGTAGTTCTAGGTCTAGGGGACTGATGACCTCAGATATTAAGTCCCATAGTGCTTAGAGCGTTTTGAAAAAAATTTGAACCTCCTGGAGAAAGACTATGTCTACAACTGCCGCGCTCAGCGTTTCTTGTAGAATCGTCAGTGTGTGGCGTGCAAGGATGTTATTAACGCTGAGATTCACCACCCGATATTGTTGGGTCTCCAAGTCCACTCAGAAAGTGACGTCTGCTCCGGGCGTCCGTCCAGGGTGGAGCAGTCGCTGCATCCGTCAGCCACGACACTGTGTCGTGGCTGTGCACCACACTTCCATCAGGACATGCTCTTCCGCGACACCAGGCGGTAACGCTATTGCATCCTCTACCTCATCCTCCGAGGTGTTCGTCAATGCAGATGTTGCGTTCCTCGGTGAATCGTCCATTGCTACGAAATGAGAGCGGTTGCCCCTCGCCTCTTAGCTCGATGGAAGAAAGGCAGATGTCGGTACACCACCAGGCGCCATCTCCATCCCTATGTCACGGTCATCGGTGCTATGCAGGTGAGTGTCTGCTTCCGACAACGCCTGTGTTTGCAGAGTGTGACAAATGCCGGAGCAGCTGCGATGATCATCGTCAGTAATTGCTGGGATCGTGCAGAAGATCGGCAGTTGGTGCGGTGACCTCAGCTTAGGTGACAGGAAGGACTGTAGACGGCGCAGTGGGATTGGCATCGTTGATTGGTCGCTGCACAAGCCGGCGCCGGATTGAGTACTGGCGGTCCTTCCTGGCCGCAGGCAGCACAGGTAAGGGGCTGCCCGTCATACATGCATCTTCCTGTGATTCGTAGGCCAGGTTTTCGGTCATAAGACTGAGTGCGGTACGGCTAAGAAGCCGATATGACGATGTTCGGCGGTACCTGAAACGGGAGCTCAAAGACGCTTATCGTACGCAGGCCGAAACCGACGGCACCTACGCGTCCTTAGGGGTGCTTAAACTTCAGCTTTCACGCCTGGTGGCTCACAATTTCGGTACACAGTCTTTCTGTGCGCATCTTGAAGTATGCAACGTTTTCAGTGATGGAAAAATAAATGCCAGTTAAATCCTTTGGATCTAGGTGAAGATCAGTACGTATGAAGTTCTCAAAGTCAGAAGGTCGTGGTCGTGCATATTCTGCTTCGAATGCGATTCTGGTTACTGAGCGGCGGTAGAAGTGTGCCACGGCTCGCTCGTAAACGGACGAGATGGAAACGAGGAAACAGGACGCGCGAGCGCTCTGCGACAGCTGGAAGCAAGTAGAAGTACGAGTCTCCGCTACACGAGCTGGAGTGTGCTCTTAGGCTACGGGTAAACTATTCATGTGTTTAGTCCGCTAAAAACATGGACGACGGAACCGAAGGGCACAGTGGAGGACTGGCTCCTGTCATAGCCACAGGACCTCTTGGAAAAAGAGAATCCTTCGGCTCATTAAACAGTGGGATAACTGTACTCAGACTCTGGTGATTTCTTTTCAAGTTACACCCATAGTATTGTTTTGTACATTCTCTTTTGAGTAGTTCTCATAGATAGCGGCTATGAATTTATAAATACGTGTTTTCAACGAAAAATATAGTCACATGGTGTACATAGGTTCTTTCTATAAAGCTTGTGTACAGGATGTCACAAACAGCAGGCCAGAATTTCGGGAGATCGTTCGAAGAAAAAAAAAGTGAGAGCCCCACTACGCTCGAATTGTTTCTTATGTAGAAATTTCAAACTTTTATTACTTTCCTGAATAAAGAGCGTGTTATTTTTCAAGCCTCGATAGATGGACGAAAACAAACTCTACAACTTTTCGAAACTTTTAATAAGGATGAAATGAGGACGTTTAAAACCCTGCTGCGAAAAAATTCATTAGAAATGGGAAAATTCGTATTGGAAAAGTATGGGCAAAGAAACTGGTCGTGTCGCTTTCAAGTGACTATCCCGTAATTCGCTGTAAGTGGCTCTAGGTAAACACGATGAATCCAGTATCTGGTGATTTGACGGATACTTGTACCCCGTTTGTTCCCAATAGGAGTCCTCCGCCTTGGATCTCTCGCGTCTCGCTTTTTGGCAAACTTGACCACTAAAGAAAGGTTCCGTTGGCCAAACAGAATGTAATGGTAGTTCCACAATCAAACTTACACGGCAGGGAAAATCACAGACACAGTCTCCTTCACCGGAGTACTGATCGTAACAGTCACATGACCTTACTAACATCTCCATTCCTAATAATTCGATTTAATATTTGTACTGCATGTAACTGAAAAGAAGGCCGACATCTTCAGAAGGGTGTAGTGGGGAAGATATTTATTACAATATTAAGAGTTGTGAAAACATTATCTATATGGCAACAGAATTGCAAATTAAATGAATACGCGAGATAGAGATACTACACCTTAGCGCAGTTTGTAGTCGAGATCTTTTAGACAGAATAAGATGTTTCAGTCAGTGGGAAGTTTCAGTCAATGGATGAGATTAAAAAGTTAAAGGATGAAGGATACAATCTAATCCATTCGACTTAATGAAGTTCGTCGTTTTCTCAAATCTCCCGCTGAAGAAAGTTAGTAGATGAGATTAAAAGTTTTGGCGAGTAAGATTGAGGTTAGCAGCGTTACGAAATTAGATGTATTTAAACTGAGAAAGAACAATCAACGAACGAAACTTGATTAGACGGCAAAGTAACAAATGGTTTAGTTTCCAGGCGAGGCAAAGCTAGTAAGAAAAGTGTTACGCTATTTTCCCTGGTTCCAAGAACCCTATAAACTTTTTGCATTGATATACCCATAGAAAGATTTTAATAACATTAGGTTTCTCATTATGAACAGATTTTCAAAAGGACAAGCAGAAGAATAACATAAATATAAAAATATTTCAACCATTACGGATTGTGTCAAAAATGTATATGAGGTCATATAGGATCATAACTGTCATGTAAGCGAGAAGATACGTGTATGCTACCACTATAGTAGTTCTGAAAACTCAAAGTGAATTCTCATGATGACGTATCAGTGAAGTGCTGGGAAGAATAAAAATTGTAAGATTTTTGGTTATTTGTTCTGATTATATGTTTCTGTAGTTAAAACAGCACTCATCAAAAAAATAATGTATGATTTAGGGAAAAGTAATACCGGGGAATGTTGAAAAGTAATGCCTCCGATTCTTTTATTGTCAAAACTCGTAATGCTTTTTAAATAAAATAAACGTTATTAACATTATACATCTTCATTCTACATTTTGCGTCCCTCTGCCACTAGAGGGCTCAAAACTGCAATGTGTAACATGGCGGTTGTGACGTAACTATATCGGTCTGTGAGAAACAGTGTGCCGTAATTGAGTTTCGAATTAAAAAGAGTTCGTTCACACATGGAGCACTCTCTCCTTCAGCACGACAATTCCAGACCACAAAAGAGCACTGCGGCATCTGCAACAATTCTGCGCTACTTGTCCCTATACGATTTCCATCTGTTTCCAAAACTTAAAACAAGCCTTCGACGACTTCAATTTGATAGCGATAAGGCGCAAGTAGAAGTGAGGTTGTGGCTCCGTCAACAAAGTCAAGCGTTCTATAATGACGGTATCAACAAACTGGTCTCTCGTTGAGAGAAATGTGTTCGTCGCCAAGGTGGCAATGTTGAGAAATAAACATGTAGGCATGAAGAATAACGGTGTGTCAATAACGTTTGTTTTAATTAGAAAGCTTTAAGAGTTTTCAAATAATAAATTCGGAGGCATTACTTTTCACCATGCCCTCGTAGTGGTTCTGGTTTATACGCCCTTCTGTTCTGACAATATAGTCAACACTATCTCCTGAAAAGCAAAACAAATATTTACCTATGAATACCTCCACTCTTGAAGACATAATTATGACGCGCACACTGTCAACCACCACAAAGGAACTAAAGTGCAGGAACCATATAGTATATATTGTATCGCTGCTTGAAATACACTGCGGATATTTTAAAAAAATGGCTCTTAGCACTATGGGACGTAACATCTGAGGTCATCAGTACCCTAGACTTAGAACTACTTAAACCTATCTAACTTAAGGACATCACATACTTCCATGCCCGTGGCAGGATTCGAACTTGCGACCCTAGCAGCAGCGCGGTTCCGGACTCAAGTGCCCAGAACCTCTCGACCACAACGGCCGGCCACTGCGGATATTAAAACACTACAGGGAACAATAGAGCAGTATGGAATAGTTATTCAGTCATCACACAGGTTAACAAGCGTACCAGCTGAGGTAACTATTTTGAATGCACTCAACACTCTTCTGGATAACATTGCATGTAGATGAAAACGAAAACATAAATGTGACATGTTTGTCAGCGTTGCATTATTCCTTTGATTACTCGACTGTAGCCATCGTCGAGTATCTACGTGGAATTAGATGTCAGATATTAGGTTTATTAAAATTAAAGAGCGGTAGTATTTGTGGGACTGAGCATGTTATGGAGATGGAGCGTCTAATGGCTGTTACGGAGCTGCAGCGTCTAACGGCTGTTATGTTACAGAGCTGCAGCGTATAATGGCTGTTTCGGAGCTGCAGGCTATAATGGCCGGAAGGCTTGTAAGACGCTGGATAATAAAGCAGCCATAACGACAGAATACACCTTCCGCATGTTGGACGATAGTGCACCCGCAGTATCGAGAAACACTAAGGAGGATTTCATACAACTAACCATGTGTCAGCATGCTGCCATCCCTCTAGTCAACACTCTGCGCAGATGGAGAAAAGGCAACAGGTCGGCGACCAACGAAGGAAACGGTCTTCAAGACTGTCTATCGCGATAGTCCCAGTGATTACGGAAATGAGGATTCTAAGAAATTACTGTGATGTGGAGTCGACCGCTTCAGTGGAAACGCTGCTGAGTTGCTGCCATACGCCCAAGGAATCCAACGGGCAGTGGCTGTTTTCCCGTCTAATTTCAGGTCGCACAAGGAAATGATGACGCTAAAGCGAACATTGAGAGAAGTGTCCCATTAATAAGACAAAGACACTACATAGAAACTGGAGTAATGACATATTTTGCTTCCTATATAAATTAATGCTACCATTTTACTTCAGCAAATACGAATATATATATTGTCTGTGCGCGGGATTAGCCGAATGGTCAGGAGTGCTACAGTCAAGGACTGTGCGGCTGGTCCCGGGAGAGGTTCGAGTCCTCCCTCGGGCATGGGTGTGTGTGTTTGTCCTTAGGATAATTTAGGTTAAGTAGTGTGTAAGCTTAGGGACTGATGACCTTAGCAGTGAAGTCCCGTAAGATTTCACACACATTTGAACATTTTGAACACACATATTATCTGTTATTAATTTTATTCTGACGTGACAGAGGCACTGGAAGCAAACTATGATTATTTCCTGCTTCTTCGGCGTTAATAGCATCTTTGGTATATCACATATTTCATTTTGCACAATATTCATCGCGGTGGTGACCAGAATCGCAAACAGAGAAGAGATGAATAACTGTGTCCGTCTGCCCGTCAAACAACGAATCGCTGTCAGAATCCACCAAAAGCCGGCCGTTTCTACAAGCGTTCTGAAAAGTAATGGCTCAGAATTTTTTATTCTGTTTTTATATAAATTGAAGTATTAAATGTCATGCGTGTCACTCGGTCGACTTTCCCGCTTTGCTGACGCTAGTTCTAGCCCTCTGCCGTTAGAGGTCTCCGAGTTGTAGCGTGTATCATGCCACTGTACTATATAACCGTGTCCATGTGTGAGAAACAGCGTGCTATAACCGAGTTTCTAACCTCACAACGTTTGTCCAGGCATGGAGTACCCTCTCCCTCAGCATCACAATGTCAGACCATATAAGAGCACTCCAGCATCTGCAACAGTTCAAAGCCTTGAGTTCACTGAGATCGTTCATGCTCCATTAAGTCCTGACTTAGCCCCATCAGATTTTCATTTGTTTCCAGAAGCTACAAAACATCTTCGAGGCCTTCAATTTCATAGTGATGAAGCGATACAAGCAGAGGTGAGTTTTTGACTCCGTCAACAAAGTTAAACTTTCTAAAGTAACGGTATAAACAAACTGGCTTCTCGTTGGGAGAAATGGATGTCGCCAGGAAGACTATGTAGAGAAATGAATATGAAGAAGCGAATAATAAAGATGTAGAAGGATAATGAGGTTTATTTTATTTAAAAACCTATAAGAATTTTCACACAAAAATTACTTCCAACATTCTCTTGTAGTTGAAACCCAGTCGTATTTTATATATAGGTCGTTTGATTACCGCTCTGGTGGAGTCCGTGGACGTGTGCAGTGCAGTGTGCTACCTGTTTCACTGGACACAGTTCACGTCACTTATTGACTTACTTATAAACAGTAATCATATTACAGTTCATGGTAACAGCCATTTCAGAATCGTCGATCGTAGCACGAATTAATAGCCATTTACATTTCGCCACATCTGCTAACGGGAAAAACAAATCTTTCTCCTTGCGAATCACTGCAGAAATTTGGAAGTTAGTTCTCAATTTCTTCTGAATCTAATTCTCGACTCACGACTCTAGAAACATACTTAACAAATTTATATGTCAAGTGGTTTCACGTATACTGAACGTTTCATGTAGCCTACTACTGTTATACCATTTTGCGCTACTGTTAATAGTACCCTACACCTATCTGTCCAGAAATCCTTGTCTTCTTTACATTTCACTTCGCGGATCCGTACTGACTAGTGCAGTTAGCTTTAACACAGTTAAGTGGAGGAAACCTTACATCAACACCTCTCACATAGTGTGCTCCCTGCCGCCGTTGGATAAGCAGCTGCAGCAGCAAGTCGTATAACCCTAGCTTACTTATTTGTTAGATAGTTTAATTAATTTCTTTGCGTGTTTTTGGGTACTTGCATTGTTTAATTCATATATTTCGGGCGTATTATAGTATTTGCAGGTGTAGCACCGCGCTTTAGTGTTTACTACGTAGATTCTTATTTAAATTGCGTGTGAGTTTCGTATAGGAGGTGCAATTTCGAGTTTTAGTTACTGTAATCGTAAATTCAGCAGATTGTAGCGCAGTCGTTAGGCATTTGTACAGGTTAGTTGATACATTCTTTGCGTGTCCCGCTTGCGTTATCTAGGCACGGACTCGTGTTTCGGTAACTGTTGTTAAACATCGATTAGAATGGACAGGGACTGCGATTGCTGTGTTCGGATGAGGGCTGACTTGGCATCCCTTCGCTCACAGCTGCAATCGGCGCTGACTTCGGTCGCGCAGCTTGAGGCTGTTGCCAATGGGCACCACTGTGGGGAGCCGGACTCGGGTATCACGGGGATGTCAACCTCATCCCGTCTGTCCCCAGATCGGTCTGCCGCTGTGGTTGCCCCGGTTGCTGCCCGCAGTGGGGCTGAGCCCTCGCCTGTGGTTGATTGGGCGGTCGTTCCAAGGCGTGGCAGGCAGCGAAAGGCGTCCCCGGAGGCTGATCAGAAAGCCTCCCCGGTGCGTCTGACAAACCGGTTTCAGGCACTGTCTCTGGCTGAGCCAGAAGCAGCCGCCTGCCCTGTTTCAGAGGATCATTCTCAGCCTTCAAGGTCCGGGCAATCGCAGAGGGTGGGCTTACTGGTAGTTGGGAGCTCCAATGTTAGGCGCGTAATGGGGCCCCTTAGGGATACGGCGGCTAAGGAGGGGAAGAAATCCGGTGTGCACTCCGTGTGCATTCCGGGAGGAGTCATTCCTGATGTGGAAAGGGTCCTTCCGGATGCCATGAAGAGCACAGGGTGCAGCCAGCTGCAGGTGGTGGCACATGTCGGCACTAATGACGTGTGTCGCTTTGGATCTGAGGAAATTCTCTCTGGATTCCAGCGGCTATCTGATTTGGTGAAGGCTGCCGGTCTTGCTTACGAGATGAAGGCAGAGCTCACCATCTACAGCATCGTTGACAGAACCGACTGCGGACCTTTGGTGCAGAGCCGGGTGGAGGGTCTGAATCAGAGGCTCAGACGGTTTTGCGACAGTATTGGCTGCAGATTCCTAGACTTGCGCCATAGGGTGGTGGGGTTTCGGGTTCCGCTGAATAGGTCAGGAGTTCACTACACTCAGCTGGCGGCTACACGGGTAGCGGAGGCTGTGTGGCGTGGACTGGGCGGTTTTTTAGGTTAGAAGGCCTCGGGAAAGTGCGGGATGGGCTGCAATGTCAAAGGGTGCTTGGCAATTACAGGACGTGCTTGAATCAAGGAACAGTTGGAATTTTAGTTGTAAATTGTTGTAGTTGCGCTGGAGAAGTCCCTGAGCTTCAAGCGCTAATAGAAAGCACAGAAGCTGATATCGTTATAGGTACAGAAAGCTGGCTAAAGCCTGAAATAAGTTCTGCAGAAATTTTTACGAAGTCTCAGACGGTGTTCAGGAAAGATAGATTAGGCAGAATTGGTGGTGGAGTGTTGGTGTCTGTCAGTAGTGGTTTATCTTGTAGTGAAGTCGAAGTAGATACTCCGTGCGAATTGGTGTAGGTGGAGGTTATACTTAACAGCCGAATTAAGTTAATAATTGGCTCCTTCTACCGACCCCCAGTCTCCGATGATACAGTTGCGGAACAGTTCAGAGAAAGTTTGAGTCTCGTAACAAATAAATACCCCACTCATACGGTTATAGTTGGTGGGGACTTCAACCTACCCTCGGTATGTTGGCAAAAATACTTGTTCAAAACCGGTGGTAGGCAGAAAACGTCTTCCGAGATTGTCCTAAATGCATTCTCCGAAAATTATTTCGAGCAGTTAGTCCACGAACCCACGCGGATTGTAAATGGTTGCGAAAACACACTTGACCTCTTGGCCATAAACAATCCAGATCTGATAGAGAGCATCATGACTGATACAGGGATTAGTGATCACAAGGTCATTGTAGCTAGGCTCAATACCATTTCTTCCAAATCCATCAGAAACAAACGCAAAATAATTTTATTTAAAGAAGCGGATAAAGTGCCACTAGAAGCCTTCCTAAAAGACAATTTCCATTCCTTCCGAACTGACTATGCGAATGTAGACGAGATGTGGCTCAAATTCAGAGATATAGTAGCAACAGCAATTGAGATATTCATACCTCATAAATTGGTAAGAGATGGAACGGATCCCCCGTGGTACACAAAAAAGGTCCGAACGCTGTTGCAGAGGCAACGGAAAAAGCATGCGAAGTTCAGAAGAACGCGAAATCCTGAAGATGGGCTAAAATTTACAGACGCGCGAAATTTGGCACGTACTTCGATGCGAGATGCCTTTCATAGGTTCCACAACGAAACATTGTCTCGAAATTTGGTAGAAAATCCGAAGAAATTCTGGTCGTATGTAAAGTACACAATCGGCAAGACGCAGTCAATACCTTCACTGCGCAGTGCCGATGGTACTGTTATCGACGACTGTGCCGCTAAAGCGGAGTTATTGAACGCAGTTTTCCGAAATTCCTTCACCAGGGAAGACGAATGGAATATTCCAGAATTTGAAACACGAACATCTGCTAGCATGAGTTTCTTAGAAGTTAGATACCTTAGGGGTTGCGAAGCAACTCAGATCGCTTGATACGGGCAAGTCTTCAGGTCCAGATTGTATACCGATTAGGTTCCTTTCAGATTACGCTGATACTATAGCTCCCTACTTAGCACTCATATACAACCGCTCGCTCACCGATAGATCTGTACCTACAGATTGGAAAATTGCGCAGGTCGCACCAGTGTTCAAGAAGGGTAGTAGGAGTAATCCATTTAACTACAGACCTATATCATTGACGTCGGTTTGCAGTAGGGTTTTGGAGCATATACTGTATTCAAACATTATGAATCACCTCGAAGGGAACGATCTATTGACACGTAATCAGCATGGATTCAGAAAACATAGCTCTTGTGCAACGTTGCTAGCTCTTTATTCGCACGAAGTAATGGCCGCTATCGACAGGGGATCTCAAGTTGATTCCGTATTTCTAGATTTCCGGAAAGCTTTTGACACCGTTCCTCACAAGCGACTTCTAATCAAGCTGCGGAGCTATGGGGTATCGTCTCAGTTGTGCGACTGGATTCGTGATTTCCTGTCAGGAAGGTCGCAGTTCGTAGTAATAGACGGCAAATCATCGAGTAAAACTGAAGTGATATCAGATATTCCCCAGGGAAGCGTCCTGGGACCTCTACTGTTCCTGATCTATATAAATGACCAGGGTGACAAACTGAGCAGTTCTCTTAGACTGTTCGCAGATGATGCTGTAATTTACCGTCTAGTAAGGTCATCTGAAGACCAGTATCAGCTGCAAAGCGATTTAGAAAAGATTGCTGTATGGTGTGTCAGGTGGCAGTTGACGCTAAATAACGAAAAGTGTGAGATGATCCACATGAGTTCCAAAAGAAATCCGTTGGAATTCGATTACTCGATAAATAGTACAATTCTCAAGCCTGTCAATTCAACTAAGTACCTGGGTGTTAAAATTACGAACAACTTCAGTTGGAAGGACCACATAGATAATATTGTCGGGAAGGCGAGCCAAAGGTTGCGTTTCATTGGCAGGACACTTAGAAGATGCAACAAGTCCACTAAAGAGACAGCTTACACTACACTCGTTCGTCCTCTGTTAGAATATTGCTGCGCGGTGTGGGATCCTTACCAGGTGGGATTGACGGAGGACATCGAGAGGGTGCAAAGAAGGGCAGCTCGTTTTGTATTATCGCGTTATAGGGGAGAGAGTGTGGCAGATAAGATACACGAGTTGGGATGGAAGTCATTACAGCATAGACGTTTTTCGTCGCGGCGAGACCTTTTTACGAAATTTCAGTCACCAACTTTCTCTTCCGAATACGAAAATATTTTGTTGAGCCCAACCTACATAGGTAGGAATGATCATCAAAATAAAATAAGAGAAATCAGAGCTCGAACAGAAAGGTTTAGGTGTTCGTTTTTCCCGCTCGCTGTTCGGGAGTGGAATAGTAGAGAGATAGTATGATTGTGGTTCGATGAACCCTCTGCCAAGCACTTAAATGTGAATTGCAGAGTAGTCATGTAGATGTAGATGTAGAATGCACCATCTGTTGTATAATGTCAGCGCCAGCAGTTTAGTAGATATTCAAAGCAGATCGTGGCAAACTTCATAAATTATCTTTGACTCAAACATCACATGTCTTTACACGACTTAAAATACACAAAAATACCGTATGTCATCGAAAAAACAAAAACAAAAATAACTTAATTCTAACAGAAGGAAGAATAACAGGAGGGCTAATCATAATAAAAATAAGAGGAACAATCTTGTCACCCTGAACTAGTAGCTCATATATATTAGGAACAAATTCACTAAAGTACACAGTTTAACAAAACACGAGCTCATTCTAGGAGGCTACATCAAACCGGTCCAATCTATGAAGCAAACATGACAGAATAGGCACAATTAAAAAGGTCAACACTGTTATAAGCCACAATGAGAGCTTAAAACAAAGTCGCGCTACATCGATCATTTAAAATGTCTACCAAACAATATCACTCAAACATTGATGAACCAACGTTTACATGCTCGTCATACCATTATACGGTCCCAGAGCAGTAAATAGGTAAGCGGAAATAGCCTCTACGAGAACAGAACGACAAGAAGTCAACTTTCCATCTAGCTGTCGGTGGTGTGGCGACTATTTATCCTCCAGCAAGCACAGCTGAGAACTACGCTAGAACGGTCCTCTCACCTCCACATCCGTTCTTACCGGAGCGCAGCGCGGAGTGGCCGCGTGGTTTGAGGCGCTATGCCACGGCTTGCGCAGCCTCTCCCGCCGGAGGTTCGAGTCCTCCCGGGCTTGGGCATGTGTGTTGTTCTTAGCATAAATTAGTTTACGTTGTGTGGAAGTCTCGGGACCGATGCTCTCAGCGGTTTGGTCCGTAAGATATTCACACACATTTGGACATTCCTTATCAGACCCTAATAGGCTTGACATCCACTAACGCCAAACTTCGTGCGCTACCATCGTACCCTGCATGTAGAGGTAAGTCTATCAAATTAGGGATACAACGCCGCGTCTGCAATATTATTCAACCACTATATTATTGCACCTGCGAGTAAGGGCACATCGTAAGTGGGCGGGTAATCAGGATTCATATTGTGCTCACAACTGACCTGGAAGTGCTGACAGTGCGATGGTTTTCCCTAATCACCTTTACACTTGTTTACTGTAACGTTAGCGCGTGTACCCGATAAGGGCCAATTGATACAATATCCTCGTTGAGCAGTACACAGACTTGCTGTGCTCGTCGATCAATTCCATCAGTGTGTTCACATCCTCGTTTCCTGGCAGACTCTTGTCGAGATCCCGCACCAGGTGACGGTGCCTCCAATTGTTCCTCGGCCATAGGTAACATCTGTCACACTGCACTCACAGTAACTCTTCTCTGACATCGACAGGCTGAGATGTTCCTAGAATGGCACACTTTCCAACTTTCTTACCTTTATTGTTTAACTCACAATGAAAAATGCACCTAATTCTGATGAAAGCTTGGAGTAGTGTACTGAGGACAAATGAAAACTGAAAAATGCCCGGTTCAATGGATTAGGAAAGTGGGATGGATATCAGGAGATTTTTAATAACTGGAGCTGTTTATTCGTCGTTGGCACTCTAGCATTTTTATTTGTAGAGCAAGTCATAATTCACTAGATCTCAGTTGCAGCACGTTTTCTACATACTAACCGTATGTTAGAGGTTAGCTCTGAGAAGGGATAAGATGAAAATTCTCTGGGGTTCACTGTAGCGGCCAATAAGATTTTGATAGTAAATAAGACGAGAGCGGATAGATGACTCTCACCGGAACAGTCCTACACCACGCGCGCGCGCGCACACACACACACACACACACACACACACACACACACAAACAAACAGTGCTTTACGCCGAATGTTCGTTGTAGCCCTTTATTGGGTCCAGAGATAAACGATTTCCCTTCAGTGTTCTATCTCTAAAAGTCACCGTCAATACAGATATCCAGTTTGTGATGTTACTGAAAGCGTGCACTGGACTCAACAAATGGAAGTCGCTCCCTTCCTTCCACCATTGAACCACATCAATCCCGTAGTCCAGAAATAGCAGCAAGCAACTACAACCAGATCCTACAGCAATAGGAAGACTTGTAGATTTTTTCAGGTGACGATGATTTCCAACAGGTGGAATCGTAGTGGCTGAGAGGGCAGTCGGTATGACAACGGTGGAATGATGTAGCCAACGGGCAGTGTTTTGGGCGGAGCTTTCATTTACACTCAGGCGATTTATGTGAATATGTTTCCGATATGATTATGGCCGTACGACGGAAATTAACGGACTTTGAATGGGAAATGGTAATTGGAGCTAGACGCATGAGACATTCCGTTTCTGAAATCGTTAGGGAATTGAATATTCCGATATCCACATTGTGAATGGTGTGTCGAGGACACCAAGTTTCAGCTATTACCTCTACCACGGACAATACAGTGCCGACGGCCTTCACTTAACGACCGAGAGCCGCGGAATTTGCTTAGAGTTGTCACTGCTAACACAAAAGCAACACTGCCTCAAATAACCGCACAAATCAATGTGGGACGTATGACTAATGTGTTCATTACGACAGGGAGGCGAAATTTGGCGTTAAGGGGCTGTGGCAGCAGACGACCGAAGCGACTACCGTTGCTACCAGCACGATACCGCTTGCACCTCCGCTCCTGGGCTCCTTAACATTTCGATGGACCCTAGATGACTCGAAAAGCGTGGCTTGGTCAGATGAGTCCCGATTTCAGTTGGTGAAAGATGACGGTAAGATGCGAGTGTGGCGCAGACTACACGAAGCCATGGACGCAAGTTGTCAACAACGCACCGTGCAAGCTGGTGGTGGCTCCATAATGGTGTGAGCTGTGTTTACAAGAAATGGGCTGGGTCCTTTGGTCCAACTGAACTGATCATTGACTGTTCATAGTTGGAGATTCGGCCACTTGGAGACCATTTGCAGCCATTCATGGACTTCATGTTCTCAAACAACAACAATTCGGAGTGTCACTGGACCCGAGCTGTTCGCGATTGTTTTGAAGAGCAGTCTGGACAATTTGAGAGAAAGATTTGGCCAGCCAGATCGCCCGACATGAATCCTGTCGAACAATGACGGGACTTAATCGAGAAGTCAGTTCGTGCACAACATTCTACACCGGTAACACATTTCCTGTTACGGATGGCTAGAGAGACAGCATGGCTCAATATTTCCGCGGAGGACTTCCAACGACTTGTTGTCCAACAAGTCATGTTGAGTTGCTGCACGGTGCTGGCCAAAAGAATGTCCGACACAATATTAGGAGGTATCCCATCACTTTTGTCACCTCAGTTTCTAGCATCCACATAACAGTGCAGCTCGTGAGTGATGGTGCATTGCCATTTAAGCAACTAAGCAATTTATCTGGATAATATTTTTAGTAACGCGAGGGGTAGCCACTTGTACATTGTAAGGTAAGAGGGACTCACCTTCCAAACGTCGTAGCAGAGGCGAAGAAATGAACTGATTGACGTTGTAGGTACATCCTAACTTTACACTTTGCTCTCAACGAACAACAGTTACGGCTCAACACCCCGTGTTGGTTGGTTGGTTGGTTTGGGGAAGGAGATCAGACAGCTTGGTCATCGGTCTCATCGGATTAGGGAAGGACGGGGAAGGAAGTCGGCCGTGCCCTTTGAAAGGGCATTTGCCTGGATCGGTTTAGGGAAATCACCGAAAACCTAAATCAGGATGGCTGGACGCGGGATTGAACCGTCGTCCTCCCGAATGCGAGTCCAGTGTCTGACCACTTACACTCCGTGTTGCTCGTAGTCAGTCGCATATGGCGTTGGGAGATACACACCGTTTCTGCCGATCTCCTGGTGAAGGTTCCGTTCGAAAACGACCATCATTGACGCAGTGGCAGGAGCCAGTTCATTAAATACGATTTTGCGCTAGCGTAAATTGAGTGAACAAGAATCTGTGACAGATTGCTGAACTACTGTACTACTTCCAACATATATATGGCGCAAATGTCGAAAGGACGAGTTCAGAGAGAGTATGATTTGTACAGAAGTATTTCTCTGTCGCTCCATTCACGAATGCAACATAAAGTGAAACCTAGGTGATTTTTGTTTTAAGAGCTCTAGGCCGTGGTCCAAGGCTTAAAATCCATAACTAAAACCGCCCAGGGCGCAAATATAAGTTGTGAAAGCGTGCGCCGATTGATAAGAAAAGTTCTTACAGTGGATGAGTATGAATATAAACGTAGGCGTAATGCGAGTGCTGATAAGGAAGCAACAGATTGAGGCACATTGGGAGTTATTGATACAGCCAGGATCTCAAACATATGCACAACGGAATAGAGCAGAATGGAAAAGTTCTCAGAAAAAATGAAATGGAAATGGTTGGGAGGAATGGATGGTGGATGCGCCAAGGAAATACTCTGCGATGTTTCAAGAGAAAATAGGAGAAGGAAATGGCCTACCTGGAGATGGACAGACGACACGCATGTCTCTGAAGATGCACTAAAAATGTAGCGGAGGCACACTGGATGTCAAATAGTTGTTGTTGACGACGACGATGACGTTGTTTTTAAATGATTTTTTATCTCCATAACACGTAAATCATATTTTGTTTTAATAATGAACAAAAATCACTGTAAAAGACTGAGGTTATGGTTCAAAAATTGTTCAAATGGCTCTGAGCATTATGGGACTTAACTGCTGAGGTCATCAGTCCCCTAGAACTTAGAACTACTTAAACCTAACTAACCTAAGGACATCATACACATCCATGCCCGAGGCAGGATTCGAACCTGCGACCGTGGCGGTCGCGTGGTTCCAGACTGTAGCTCCTAGAACCGCTCGGCCACTTCGGCCGGCGTCTGAGGTTATGAACAGCCCAATCTTTTCTTTAATTGCCCTGGATATCTCGTCATTTACATCACTGTGACACTAGGCTGTATGTTCGAGGACGTGTATTGTAAGTGCAACAGGAGAACGTTGCACACGTCTTTTCTTTCAGAATTAAATAAATTGGAGTGGTTGAAAACGAATATGGCATGTTTGTAGAATACCAAGCCATGGAATCATCCAACACATATTTTACAGCAATCCATGTAGCTGGCCTCATTTTTAGTCGTGAAAGTGAGAAGTGTAAACGTCAAGGAAGTACTAAATGCGCTCGTCACTTCGATAGGCCTCAATAACATTGCCAAAGGACTACAGAACAGTATAGCGCACTATGCGACCCAATGGTGTTGTGACTTCTTTGTCGTATATTACAGGATCCTTTGGCTGCAGTTGAGATACAGAAGTCAGTGACACGGTATATCGATAGTCATAAGCGCACTGCTGCTCAAAAGCCACGCTGATCAAGAGAATGAATAAGTGACATCGTTTAGAGTGAAGCGGTGAGATATATTTGTGGAGTAAGAAAATCACAACATTTCGTGTGGGATTCAGATGGGCGTGTGTGCTGACGAGCGGGATTTAGCTGAACGTTTCGCGGTGGCGGAGTAATTCGGTGGAAGGCGTGTGCTGCCCTGGAACGTATTTTTCTAAAATATAGTTCCCTCTTGAACTGTTAATTTTGGTTCAATGAAAATGCCTAATGTTAGACAAGTTTTAAATAGTTTGGTATCGCGCTTTTCAATAGCAGTACGATAATGTTGCTCTACTCTTACCAAGATTTCACCGTAGCTCTCAGAAAATCATTGAGATGTCAAAATCAACCTTTGGAGTGCACTGGAGGGTTTACTACTCAAGCCAGATACGTCCATTTGTTGACCCCAGTTCTGTTCGGTCTTGGGTGAAAGAAATGGGCTGGTCGCTTTTGAATCTAGCATATTCTATCTTAGAAGCAACAGTCTTAAGATGAGCGAAGTCTGCGTTTGAAGAAACTGTTTAACGCAGCATCATAAGAGTACTGTAGGAAGAGATATATCAATAATGAATATTAATAAAAATTAATAATGGACAATTGTCCAAGACCTTACAACATTCAATATAAACTGGAAATTTCGAAAAGATCGGCACAAAGATTGCGAGATTTCGTTTATTTGCTTAGTCATTGGTTATAATGAAAATCTTCCGTATCCTAAGACAAGTGAGCTTACCAAAAGCTCCGCGCAAATGTGTTCTGGCGTGAACAGAACGGCTGCGTGGAACACCGATGTCACACATGAGTGCATCGTAAAATATTCAACGACAGCACGCGTGACGAAGAGTAATAGCTTACTGCTCTGTCTCTGTGTGTGTTTGTGAAAGCGAGAGACACAAGGGGAGGGTGGGAGGGAGGGAGGGAGGGAGGGGGAGGGAGAGGGAGTGGCCGTGGGGTACGCAGCCGAACTGGTGCACGAATACTCCTGGAAGCGCGGCTACCCGCTATACGCGATCGCCTCGCAGTCTGCACGTAGGAACTAACTACAGTTTCCCACTATCGTGCTCCAGTTCTCTGTCTAAGCCTGAGCATGTGCAACATGATGTTACGTACTTCGTGGAATATTAATGGTTCATCCCCACTGTGCTACATTAACTTAACAGATAAATTGTATCTATTTTCCAGTTATGTTCCTGTACAGAGCAGAGTTGCGAACCGTAGTTTTCATACAGTACATAAATGACATAATAAATTGTTGTCTTGGTATCACTGCTAGAGAAAGAAACATAAATGAATGTGCGAGACAGAAATTTGGACGTAAATGAATGTGCGAGACAGAAATTTGGAGTCAGATACTTACCTGTTTTTGTTTGTTTGTTTTGCACATAATTAGGACCACAGGTTGTTCAGTGTTAGATCGTTGTGGATTTTACGTCCTTACAAAATATAAACTGAATTTCGAAAGTAGTAAAAATTAGTTGAGCGTGTAACTTCTGTGCTCGACTGGAACCGAAGCAATTACTTTTAATGCAATTGCGATTTATATGGACAAACGTAAGGTCTACATAATTATTTCCTTTATTTTCTACCAGATATAAGTATTTCCTGCTTAAGAAGTAGCCTTCATTCTTCCAACGGCTTTGTCAAAGTGGACGGAGGAGCGGACAGAGGTTCAGGGCAGTCTTTTTCTCTTGGTGCCTGAGGTGGGAAACTACTACTCAAACCGATGACCTCGCAGTTTGGTGTCTTTCCCCCAAACAGCCCAACCCTACTCCTCTAGGCGGAGGAATAAGCAGTGATCAACGGCGTGAGAATGCTGAAGGCAATGGAAACCACTGCAGTAAAGACACGTGACGCGTATCCACAGAACATGTGGCCTGTAATTGGAAAAGTGTCGTGATGATTTCTTCATTGGCAAGAAATTCCGGAATAGTCCCCCATTACGATCTCCAGGGGGGACTACCAAGGCGGAGGTGAACATGAGAAAAAGATTGAGTAATCAACGATAGGATAATGTTCTACAAGTCGTGGCGTGGAATGTCAGAAGCTTGAATGTGGTAGGGAAGCTAGAACATCTGAAAAGGAAAGAGCAAAGGCTGAATCTACATGTAGCAGGGATCCGTGAAGTGAAATGGAAAGAAGACAAGGACTTCTGGTCAGATGAGTATAGGGTAATATCAACAGCAGCAGAAAATGTTAAAACAGGAGTAGGATTCGTTATGGATAGGAAGGCAGGACACAGAGTATTTACTGTGAACAGTTGAATGATAGGGTTGTTCTCATCATACTCGACAGCAAACCAACACCCACAACGATATTTCAGGTATAAATGCCGACATCGCAAGCAGAAGATGAGGAGAGAGAAGTATATGAGGATATTGAAAGGGTAATACAATACGCAAAAGGAGACAAAAATCTAATAGTCATGGGGGACTCAAATGTAGATGCAGGGGAAGGAGTAGCAGAAAAGGTTGCAGAAGAATATGCGCTTGCGACAAGGTATGAGAGAGGAGAAAAAGTAATCGAGTTTTGTAATAAATTTCAGATTGTAATAGCAAATACTCTGTTCAAGAATCACAAGAGTAGGAGGTATACTTAGAAAAGAACCGAATCAGATTGTGGGTTGTAAGGCATACCCAGGAGCAGATATACACTAAGATCATAATGTAGTAGTGATCACCAGTAGGCTAAGATTTAAGAGATTAGTCAGGAAGAAAGAATACGCAAAGAGGTATGATATGGAACTACAAAGGAATGTCGAGATACGCTTGAAGTTCTATAAGGCTGTAGATACAGCAATAATGAATAGCCCAGTAGGCAGTATAGTTGAATGAACATCTCTAAAAACGGAAATCACAGAAGCTGGAAAGTAAAACATAGATACAAAGAAGGCAATTACAAAGAGACCATGGGTAACAGAAGAAATATTTCAGATGATCGATGAATGAAGGAACTACGAAAATGTTCAGGGAAATTCAGGAATAAAGAAATGAAAGTCACTCAGGAAAGAAATAACTAGGAAGTGCAGCAAAGCTAAGACGAAATGGCTGCACGAAAAAAGTGAAGGAATCGAAAATGAAATGATTGTCCGAAGGACTGACTCAGCATATAGGAAAGTCAAACAGTCTTCGGTTAAATTAAAAGTAAGGGTGGTAACATTAAGAGTGCAACCGGAATTCCTTTGTTAAATGCCGAGGGTGGAGCGGATATGGCAGATTTGTCTGATGTGATATAAGAAGAAACAGGGGTCGATTTAGAAGGAATAGGGGATCCAGTATGAGAATCGGATTTAATAGAGCTTTGGAGGAAGATCAAATAAGGCAGTAGGGATCGATAACATATCATCAGAATTTCTAAAATCATTAGAGGAAGTGGCAACAAAACGATTATTCACGTTGGTGTGTAGGCTACTGAGTCTGGGAATATACTCTCTGATTTTCGGAAAAATATCATCCACACAGTTCCGAAGATTGAAAGAGATGACAAGTGCGAGAATTAGCGCACAATCAGCTAAACAGTTCCTTCGATACAACTGAAAACATATCGATACTTTTCGTTCAAAAGCTTGTCCCTAGCCATGGGTGAAATTTTTAGCCCAATTATATGCAGAAAAGTTAACATTTGAAATACATTTGTACTGACTAGGACGATATTTCATATTGAACTCAGTGGCAGCTTGTAATGACAAATTCGCAACTGTCTCGCAAACGGCTCGTTTGCGGACTCATGTTTACTGGAACGATTTTCTTCTATTACCGTGTACATTCCCCTGTGTCAGTATTAGCTATCAATATTGGTTGATCCATTATAGAGCTTTCGTGGCACGAGAACACTAGTATAAATCAACGCCATTATGAAGCTCAACTGCAGTGTTGCCCAAAGTTAGGACAAATTTACAGCATGATGTGTTTACACAAAAGTGTGTCCTTAAAGCGAAAAAGAGTGTCATTAAAACACGTAGTTTCCCCTTGAGCAAAAAAAGACTAAATATATTTTGTAGGTTTTCAGAAAAAATATCTATTCCTTCTCGGGACTTGAAGCCAAAATAATACTGTAAATTCACCTCAACAAAATAGATAAACGAAGCTTTTGAGAAGACGAAACGATATTAGGTAAAATATAAGGGTTTGTTCAATTAAGTTGTCTTAAAGAAATTCCATCTCATTCTGTAAAAAGGGTAAGATCAATCTTTGTTGTATATTATTTAATGAGATAAAAATGTCGTTAAAGGTTCTAAAATCAAACAATTACGGGAGCTTCATTTATGATTTTAAAAATATTGAAAACAGTATCATTTTATGACTTAAGAAACTATAATTAGCGAATAACGAAAGGTTGCGAGAAGAAAGAAAACTCATCTAAATATGAATACTGGATGTAATCTTTGTATCTTAGCTAGTGGCACACAGTGAGCCTCTTTTGTGAGACCATTAAGATGCCACCGAGCGAGGTGGCGCAGTGGTTAGCACACTGGACTCGCATTCGGGAGGACGACGGTTCAATCCCGTCTCCAGCCATCCTGATTTAGGTTTTCTGTGATTTCCCTAAATCGCTTCAGGCAAATGCCGGGATGGTTCCTTTGAAAGGGCACGGCCGATTTCCTTCCCAATCCTTCCCTAACCCGAGCTTGCGCTCCGTCTCTAATGAACTCGTTGTCGACGGGCCGTTAAACACTAACCACCACCACCACCACCACCACCATTAAGATGCCATACGCATTGAGAAACCGCTAATTTCATGCTCACTAATTGAGAACTGGAGGTAAAAAGCGACGCAGTCATGTTTCACCTACAAGTAAATAGCCTCAACGCCGCATACAGAGGCCCTCAAACACCAAATAAGGCAGAGTCGAGAGATCCAGCGAATGGCAACCGAGTCGGGTGAACGAGCTGACAACAGATTTTTGTGAGCCAGCAGTCAAACACATTTTTTTGCAAGCTCCTTCAACTCTGCACAGCCTCTACAACCTATATCCATTCAAACCTGCCTACTATAATTAGTTATAGGTTGGACTAGACTATCCTTTCATTTCATATTTTTTCATTTCTGTGTAGCTATTTTCAAGCATTTTATATAACCCACCAAACGGTCATATTTCGAATATAGTCAAAACTGACTGCATATGCTAGTACATTATTAACACGCAATTGCTTGGCCAGGCCCAAGTGCTTTTATTCAGTATAGGTGACTGCAGTGGGATGTGTATGGTATTGTTCCACATTTGTATTGTACGGTGATGAGGGAAGAGGGAGGATGAAACCCGGCGTTACCATGTACATACCAGGGAGAATGCTGCGCTTGATACCTCCATCCGACCGACTGATCACCATCAACAGTGTATCATATGTCCTCACTTCTTGAGATACTGAAAAGAGGTTTAGAGTTTAATGCAGGACAATGGCGCAAAGTCTTGTGATCAAGAACTATACATGACCATCTGTCCTCTTTTTGCTGAGCAAATACCATTGAGAAAAATTTCCTTTCCACCGCCACGATTCAACCGTTCATGTTTCAAGGAACTTATATTGCAAAACGAATTAATTAATGTCATAAAATGTTAACTACGATTAAAAAACTTTGTTTATTAGATACAATGACATATTTCGTTTGCTGGGAAACAAATGCAGCTCACCTCAGTTTTGTCATTATCATAGCATATTCAGGAAGAGTATTTTTCTATTTCAGCAGATTGAGCGAAGTGTTTCAGTACTTCCATTTTGAGTGGTATTTTGCCAGCTGTTTGTTATTAATCTTAGGTCAAGTTAGGCAGTGTTAAATGAGGTCCCTGATCAAAATGGGAAAGCCACATGCATTTTAAGTCACCACTGTGACGTGGTACTTAAAACTTTATTTATTGTTCTTTGCCTTGTGTGGACAAGCGGTCTCTTAATCTCAAGGTGGTTTGTTTTGTGTATGAATAGTTTGTAGATTGATTTTGATTGTTCATTTATGCGTTGCAGGTAGGGGCTTTTGTAATTCTGTCGGTTCATCTTGGATCCCGGAACCGAGGCGTATAACTAATAGCAGCCCTACCGGGGCTCTTGGGTAAAATATTCCGGAGGTAAAATCGTCCACCATTCGGATCTCCGGGTGAGGACTACTCAAGAGGATGTGCCTCAGCGATACAGATAGCCGTACAACCACAAAGGAGTGGTATCCTTTGAGAGGCCAGACAAACGTGTGGTTCCTGAAGAGGGGCAGTAGACTTTTCAGTAGTTGCAAGGGCAACAGTCTGGATGATTGATCTGGCCTTGTGACAACAACCAAAACGGCCTTGCTGTGCTGGTACTGCGAACGGCTGAAAGCAAGCGGAAACTACGGCCGTAATTTTTCCCGAGGGCATGCAGCTTTACTGTATGATTAAATGATGGTAGCGTCCTCTTGGGTAAAGTATTCCGGAGGTAAAATAGTCCCCCATTCGGATCTCCGGGCGGGGACTACTCAGGAGGATGTCGTTATCAGGAGGAAGAAAACTGGCGTTCTACGGATCGGAGCGTGGAACGTCAGATCCCTTAATCGGGCAGGTAGGTTAGAAAATTTAAAAAGGGAAATGGATAGATTAAAGTTAGATGTAGTGGGAATTAGTGAAGTTCGGTGGCAGGAGGAACAATACTTCTGGTCAGGTGACTACAGGGTTATAAACACAAAATCAAATAGGGGTGACGCAGGAGTAGGTTTAATAATGAATAAAAAAAATAGGAGTGCGGGTAAGCTTCTACAAACAGCATCGTGAACGCATTATTGTGGCCAAGATAGATACGAAGCCTACGCTTACCACAGTAGTACAAGTTTATATGCCAACTAGCTCTGCAGATGACGAAGAAATTGAAGAAATGTATGATGCAATAAAAGAAATTATTCAGATAGTGAAGGGAGACGAAAATTTAATAGTCATGGAATTCGAATGTAGGAAAAGGGAGAGAAGGCAACGTAGTAGGTGAATATGGATTGGGCTAAGAAATGAAAGAACAAGAGGTTGTACAGAGCTTCAGGGAGAGCATAAGGGAACAATTGACAGGAATGGGGGAAAGAAATACAGTAGAAGAAGAATGGGTAGCTTTGAGGGATGAAGTAGTGGAGGCAGCAGAGGATCAAGTAGGTAAAAAGACGAGGGCTAGTAGAAATCCTTGGGTAACAGAAGAGATATTGAATTTAATTGCTGAAAGGAGAAAATACAAAAATGCAGCAAGTGAAGCAGGCAAAAAGGAATACAAACGTCTCAAAAATGAGATCGACAGGAAGTGCAAAATGGCTAAGCAGGGATGGCTAGAGGACAAATGTAAGGATGTAGAGGCTTATCTCACTAGGGGTAAGATAGATACTGCCTACAGGAAAATTAAAGAGACCTTTGAAGATAAGAGAACCACTTGTATGAACATCAAGGGCTCAGGTGGAAACCCAGTTCTAAGCAAAGAAGGGAAAGCAGGAAGGTGGAAGGAGTGTATAGAGGATCTATACAAGGGCGATGTACTTGAGGACAATATCATGGAATTGGAAGAGGATGTAGATGAAGATGAAATGGGATACTGCGTGAAGAGTTTGACAGAACACTGAAAAACCTGAATCGAAACAAGACCTCCGGAGTAGACAACATTCCATTGGAACTACTGACGGCCTTGGGAGAGACAGTCCTGACAAAACAATACCATCTGGTGAGCAAGGTGTATGAAACATGCGAAATACACTCAGACTTAGAGAAGAATATAATAATTCCAATCCCAAAGAAAGCAGGTGTGGACAGATGTGAAAATTACCGAACAATCAGTTTAATAAGCCACAGCTGCAAAATACTAGCACGAATTCTTTACAGACGAATGGAAGAACTAGTAGAAGCCGACCTCGGGGAAGATCAGTTTGGATTCCGTATCAATACCGGAACACGTGAGGCAATACTGACCTTACGACTTATGTTAGAAGAAATATTGAGGAAGGGCAAACCTACGTTTCTAGCATTTGTAGACTTAGAGAAAGCTTTTGACAATGTTGACTGGAATACTCTCTTTCAAATTCTAAAGGTGGCAGGGGTAAGATACAGGGAGCGAAAGGCTATTTACAATTTGTACAGAAACCAGATGGCAATTATAAGAGTCGAGGGACATGAAAGGGAAGCAGTGGTTGGGAAGGGAGTAAGACAGGGTTGTAGCCTCTCCCCGATGTTATTCAATCTGTATATTGAGCAAGCAGTAAAGGAAATAAAAGAAAAATTCGGAGTAGGTATTAAAATCCATGGAGAAGAAATAAAAACTTTGAGGTTCGCCGATGACATTGTAATGCTGTCAGAGACAGCAAAGGACTTGGAAGAGCAGTTGAACGGAATGGATAGTGTCTTGAAAGGAGGATACAAGATGAACATCAACAAAAGCAAAACGAGGATAATGGAATGTAGTCGAATTAAGTCGGGTGATGCTGAGGGAATTAGATTAGGAAATGAGACACATAAAGTAGTAAAGGGGTTTTGCTATTTGGGGAGCAAAATAACTGATGATGGCGGAAGTAGAGAGGATATAAAATGTAGATTGGCAATGGCAAGGAAAGTGTTTCTGAAGAAGAGAAATTTGTTAACATTTAGTATAGATTGAAGTGTCAGGAAGTCGTGTCTGAAAGTATTTGTATGGAGTGTAGCCATGTATGGAAGTGAAACATGGACGACGATAAATAGTTTGGACAAGAAGAGAATAGAAGCTTTCGAAATGTGGTGCTACAGAAGAATGCTGAAGATTAGATGGGTAGATCACATAACTAATGAGAAAGTATTGAATAGGATTGGAGAGAAGAGAAGTTTGTGGCACAACTTGACCAGAGGAAGGGATCGGTTGGTAGGACATGTTCTGAGGTATCAAGGGATCACCAATTTAGTATCGGAGGGTAGCGTGGAGGGGAAAAAACGTAGAGGGAGACCAAGAGATGAATACACTAAGCAGATTCAGTAGGATGTAGGTTGCAGTAGGTACTGGGATATGAAGAAGCTTGCACAGGATAGAGTAGCATGGAGAGCTGCATCAAACTAGTCTCAGCACTGAAGACCACAACAAACCGGTACACAAGCCAAGTGGAGGGCGATCCATTAACGACTATCGGCCGCTTACAATGCTGAACGCCGATTACAAGATTTTCGCCGGGCTTATGGCGGGCCGTATAAGACGACTTTGCCGCTGATTCTCTCCCCAGAACAGACGTCGCAGGGGGGAGAAGCCAACATACACATCGCCACAAGTGACAGCAGGGAAGTAATAGCGATGGCCACTGCGTGCCGTCTGAGAGCAGCGATTGTCTCCGTAGATTTCAACCGCGCTTTTGATAGAGTGCACCATAACTTCCTCCTACGAGTGATGGACCGTATGAGATTATCCCCGGGCCTCATTGACACCCTGCGGCGTCTTTGGACCGCAGCCAACTTACACGTCCAGGTCAACGGAAGGACGGTAGGACCAGTGCCCATTAAGAGGTCTCTACGACAGGGCTGTCCCCTTTCTACCTACCTTTGTGCCATCGCACTCGAGCCACTCCTAGGGGGCCTTAACCACCGCCTATCTGGCATCACGCTGCGGGACGTCACTTTTCGCTGTAATGCATACGCTGACGACCTGCTCTGCTGGTTCGTTCCAATGACGAAGTTCAATGCCTACTAACCTGGATCGTGTGATACGGACAGGCCGCAGGCAGTCTTCTGAACATCAACAAATCGGCGGCGTTGGATATTGGGCTTGGTCTCGGACCGGAAGTCCTCGCTCTCCTCCCACCAGTTTCTGATCTGTGATATTTGGGAATCACTTTCACGAAGGATGTACGTAAAACAGCTGCAGCAAACAACCGACGGTTACTACAGATCATACGCGCAACGGTGCGTCAGAACCTGCTCCGGGACTTGAATCAGCTACAACGTGCTGAATACTTGAACATCTACGTGGCATTAAAACACAACCGTGTGGCACAAGTCCTCCCACTACCTCTGCAGATAGGTCACCGGCTTCAGGCGGCCTTCAGTTACTACGTTTTCGCAGGTCATATATTTAACGTACGACACGACACTCTTACCCTCCCAGTGCACAAAGGGGGGCTGGGGTTCTTCAACGTCAGAGAGAGAGCAGCTGCCCTTTACATGAGCAACATGAGGAAACGATGGATAATTCATCATACCTCTCTCACGGGTCGTTTACTACAGGTTCTGATGCCAGTCTCTCACGCCCCGCCGATGTTGGTTGAGTTCGTCGCACCACATCTCTCCCATGTGTCGACCTTCATGCTTGATTGCAGCTATGTCAATTCGAACATCCCCGTCACACGTCCACCAAAGGCGAAAGATTTTTATACCAACCTGTTCCCCATAACTTGGTGGCAAACAAGTACCCTACGATTACTGGCCAAGAGTGTGGAAAACGATACACCAGAACTTTCTGTCATCCACTGTGCATTCGAAGAGGTATCGCCAACAAAAAATATGCCACACGACAGCAGACTCACCTTATTGCCCAGATTGTCACCTCGTGGATACCGATAAACATCGTTTTACATGAGCATCGTCGTCCGGAGTTTGGCGACTAACAAAGAAGGTTTTGGTTTGTTACCTCCGGGTCACGTCTGATATGCTTGACCCTCAGACCCTACTCTGTCCAGATGAATCTTACTATCCCGCCGCAAAACATCATGCGCTTACATGGTTCAAAGGAATTACCGTCGCCTACATCTTTAGCGACAGAGAGAAAGAGCAGCTTGATTACTAGTGGTTCCTACAAAATGCTCACAATGCCCTCGAACGCACACCGAGATAACGTACGCTCTTCGCAAATTATTTACGCAGCGTTTTCGTTAATTCCCACTAAGCTGGGGAGTGCCAAGCTGCAGTTAATGTTCTGTGCCGCATCGCACTTACGGCTGAACGTTCTGCCTTGTCAGCGATGAGAGAAGGAAGAGACACGCTACTGCAAGGACTGCTGTTTTCCTTAAGGCACTAGCGTAGCAGAATGCCTCCTCCGTTGCAGCTACCCTTCAAAAGCGCTGTTGGAGATATCAGATAACAATGGCGAAGCACCAAGTGGAACCAGTTACGTTTATTGAAGAACTTTTTAGCTGGAATTGCATTAGTGATTTACATTTTTATCTTTTGTTTACTCTTTGAATGCCACTTTTGTTGTTCTAATACTGTTACTTGAAATCCCGTCTGTACACGTTTCCTCACTGTAATCATGTAAAAAAATATATAAATAAATAAAACATAAAAAACCGCAACCGCTTAAATTTTGATTGTCAGCATTGGCGGCCGAAGATTTCCGCATAATTATTGTTTTTATTTTGTACTAAATAGGAGTACTACCTGCATAAGAAGTCACCCTCACTCTGCCAACGGCGTTGTCAAACAGGGCGAACGAGCGGACAGAGGTTCAGGGCACTCTCTCGTCCTAGGGGTGGGAAACTGACCCTAAAGGCGGAGGAACCAGCAATGATCAACGACATGAGGATGCGGATGACAATGGAAACCACTGTATTAAAGACGTACAACGTGTATCCACAGGACATGTGTTCTGTAACTGAAAAAGTGTCATGATGATCTCTATTGGCAAAAGATTTCGGAAGAGTCACCCAATCCAATCTCCGGGAGGGGACTGCCAAGGGGGAGGTGACCATGAGAAAAAGCATGAAGAACCGACGAAAGAATAACGTTCTACGAGTCGGGCGTGGAATTTCAGAAAGGTATTCGACAATGTAAAATCGAAATTATAAGAAAAGTAGGGGTAAGCCATAGGGAGAGACAGGTACTATGCAATATGTCCGAGAGCCAAGAGGGAAAAATAAGAGTGGACGACCAAGAAAGAAGTGCCCGGATTAGAAAGGGCGTAAGACAGGGGTGCAGTCTTTCTCGCCTACTTTTCAATCTGTACATCGAACAAACAATGATAGAAGTAACAGAAAGATTCAGGAGTGGAATTACAATTCAAGGTGAAAGGGTGTCAATGATACGATCCGCTGATGATATTGCTACCCTCAGTGAAAGTGAAGGGGATTACACGATCTGTTGAATGGAATGAATAATCTAATGGGTGCAGAATATGGATTGAGAGTAAATCGAAGAAAGACGAAAGTCATGAGAAGCAGCAGAAATGAGAATAGCGAGTAACTTAACAGCAGGAGTGATGGTCACGAGGCAGATGAAGTTAAGGTTTTCTGCTGCCTCAGCAGTAAAATAAGTAATGACGGAAGGAGTAAGGAGGACATCAAACGCGGACAAGCAATGACAAAAAGGACATTTCTGGCCAAGAGAATCTACTAGTATCAAACATAGGCCTTAATTTGAGGAAGAAATTTGTGAGAATGTACGTCTGGAGTACAGCATTGTATGATAGTGAAAAATGGACTGTGTGAAAACCGGATCAGAAGAGAATCGAAGCATTTGAGATGTGATGTTAGAGACGACTGTTGAAAATTAGGTGTATAGATAAAGTAACGAATGATTTTCTGCGCAGAATCTGAGAGGAAAGGAATATGTGGAAGACACTGATAAGGAGAAGGGCAGGATCATAGGATATCCGTTAAGACATGAGGGAATGACTTCCATGGTAGTAGGGGAGCTGTAGAGGGCAAAAACTGTAGTGAAAGACAGAGATTGGAATACATCCAGCAAATGACTGAGGACGTAGGTTGCAACTCCTACCCTGAGATGACGAGATTGGCACAGGAGAGGAATTCGTGACGGGCCGCTTCTTTTTTTTTTAATATAAGTTTCACTGGTTGGCAATTGCTGTTTAACTATTTGTTCATGTATCCTTTTTAATTCTGCCGAGAGTTGCTTTTCGTATGTGGTATTAGTAAATCTTATTAGCAGTTGCTGTTTTGCTCACTGATCAGCTTATTAAATTCTGCGAATAGTTCCTTTCCTTAAGTTGTTGGCAGTTGCTGTTTTACTTATTGATCATTTTATTAAATTCTGCCAACAGTTGCTTCCTAAAGTTGTAATACCAAATCTTTTTTGCTTTCGATGTCTTGCTCATTATTCTATTACACTTTGCGAACAATTGCTTATCTTAAGTCAGAACTGTGTATCTTGCTGCTAGCTGTTGTTTAACTTTATACTTATTCTATTAATTTCTTCCAGCATCGAGTTTTGTAAATCACTAGAGCAAATTATGTTGGCAATGGTGGTCAAATTTCGCCGTGTTACTTAATGCTGATGTCATTAAATTGTCGTGTTGAGTCTTTTAGTAAATTCTTCCACCAGTATCATTTTGCGAAGTCATATCAATAAATTGTGGTGGTATTTGCTGTTCTTGTTGGAGGTTCGAGTCCTTTCTCAGGCTTGGTGTTTGAGTGTTGTAGTTAGCGTAAGAGTGCTAGTTTTGCAAGGTTCGCAGAAGAGCTTCTATAAAGTTTGGAATGTAGGAGACGAGGTAGTGGCAGAATTAAAGCTGTGAGGACGGGGCGTGAGTTGTGCTGGATAGCTCAGATGGTGGAGCACTTGCACGCGAAACGCAAAGGTCCCGAGTTCGAGTCTCGGTCCGGCACACAGTTTTAATCTGCCAGGAAGTTTCGCATCAGCGCACCCTCCGCTGCAGAGTGAAAATCTAATTGTAGCGTAAGGTAGTTTAAATTATATTAAGCAGTGTGTCAGCTTAGGGACCGATGACCTCAGCAGTTTGGTCCCATAAGATCTTACCACAAATTTTCCGTTGCAACAGTGAGACTTTTTCAGTCTGGATAGAGACTTTATCGTTAGGATGACAGTGACCTATATAGGATGTCACTGTCCTATACATGATGATTCAGCTGCCCCTACCGATGGGTTATATGCAACCCACAACGCCTTCAAAAACCACGCGCGAGATATTCATATCCTCTCACTCTCTACAACACTATTAATCCTACAGAAAAAAGGACTGGACCTTACTAAATTTAATGCAGTTAAATTTCGTACTGGGATAGTTTTCGATGTTGGCCACAGTTTTCGAGTTAAGGAAAACGCATTTGAAGGTGAGTTTTGTATGTCTTTCTTGAATAATTCGAAAACTACTGCCTCTAGCGAAGACGTTGTGTTGGACAACATTTAAGCACATTAAATTTCCTACAAAAAGATCTTGTACATTTTTCTATAGAACTAATAGTTTGCGGGTAACAAGCGAAACAATACGAGGAGTCTTGCGCTTGATATTTCAAGGTGTTGCGGGTTGCATAAAACACAATGGTAGGGGAAACTAAATCACACGGTATTGTCACAACACTGTGGGTATTCCTGCTGATGGAATCCTCAGCCTTTAGTACAGATCTTGGAGTGCAGTTGCGCGCCAGCTGGAAGACTGTTTCAGCACTCACCCTGGAGTCGAGCGGCGTGGGCGAGAGCTGGGCGGTGCGGGGGTTGTTGCGGGCCGGCTCTTCGCGCTGCAGCCGCAGCAGCTCCATGGACAGGTGCAGCCGCATCGGCGACGGGCGGCTCTTCCCGTCGCTCACCGTCACCATGCCGCACCGCACCTGCGCACACACACCACGAACACTCAGCTCACGCCCCTCCTCACCTCTCCTCTCCTCATTCTGCTACTCATTACCTCTGTTACCTGCTGCCATTCACTACCCTCAACACACATTTCAGTCTAAGACAGTATGCGAGTCATTTACTTTCCTGCACAGACACAGAAAACGTAGGCTCACCATTCTAAAAATTAGTCACCGTCTTAAAAGAGCACACTGGTCACTGTGAAGTGCTGCATACGTAGAAGTGATACCAGAACATCATCTGACCTACAACGCTTAAGTAAGTCATGTCGGTGAAGTGGTGCATACGTGCCGGCCAACTGTATGGAATCAGCGTAGCAAAGGTTCCTTTTGGTGCAACCTAGGCAGTGTGTTGGGACCCTTGTTGTTCAGGATGTATATTAATGGCCTGGCAGACAATATTAATAGCAACATCAGACTTTCAGCAGATAAAGCATTTAAGATATTCTGTCTGAACAAAAGATGGACGAATTTTCAACCAGAGGTCGAAAGTATCAAGCACGGCAACTTGCTTTAAATGTTCAGCAATACAAAATCGTCCACATAAAAAAACGAAAAAAGTAGAATATCGTGACTACAATATCAAAGATTCATAATTAGAATGAACTTATACAAGTACATGGATGTACCAGATTGTATGGATACGAAATGGAACGCTCACGCAGCCTCTGTCGCAGGTAAGGCAAGTGGCAGACGTCGGTTTATTGGCAGAGGTTGTTAGAAAACGCAAAGTCTGCGAAAGAGATTGCCTAAAAATCATTTGTAGGTCCCATATTAGAATGTTGCATAAGTTTGTGGATGCATACAAAATAGGACTGAAGAGATATGTTAAAAGTTTACAAAGAAGTGCGGTACGAATGGTCACAGGTTTATATGAGTGACGAGAAAGCGTTATGGAAATACTGAAACCCTACATTGGTAGACTCTTGAACACAGATGCAAATTATCCCTCGAAAGCCTACGTACAATGTTCCAAGAAATACTGTTAGCTGAAGAATCTATTCTTCGGTCACCTATGTACCGCTACCATAGGGCCCGTGAGGACAAGATGAGACTAATTTCGCCGGCCGTTGTGGCTGATCGCTTCTAGGCGCTACAGTCTGGAACCGCGCGACCGCTACGGTCGCAGGTTCGAATCTTGCCTCGGACATGGATGTGTGTGATGTCCTTATGTTAGTTAGGTTTAAGTAGTTCTAAGTTCTAGGGGACTGTTGACATCAGATAGTGCTCAGAGCCCTATGAACCATTTAGACTAATTTCAGCATGCACAGATGCATTTAGACAGTCTCGCGCTCCATAAGCGTCTGTAGCGGTTATAAACACTAAATTGAGATACTATCCCCTTCGAAGGGGTTTTCAAAGTATGCCTGCAGAAATAGATGTAAAAATACGCCGTCTTTTTCCGAAACAAATATCTCCTTCATTCAATAATTCCCTCGTTTGTGAGGCAAACGCCGGAACTGGAAGTGCTCTCCTAAATATTCTCAGAGATCCCTTGCGTCCACTATCACCTCGCCTGATTTTTTGTCTGGAAACGGCTTGTTTTACTCTTTGGGGTAGCTAATGAAAATTTATAAAAATAGTACTGGATATCTTACCTTGCAATAAGGCGTAGTGATTAGATAGAGTATTGAAATTTAGGAACAGGGCGATTAAACTCACTGAAGTTTTCCGTGGCTTCCCTGAAGTAGTTTTATGTTATCCATTTGTCGATGCGATGTAGCAGTTGTTCCACTTCATTATTAATAATTGGAATCATTCAGCCACTTTAACTGTACTGCATGTAAGACAATAATCCATTTCTGTAGACAATGTTCTCATCATGTGGTTGTCGACAAGCAGCTCATGATTCTCTCAGTAGCTGCAAATACGCAGGGGGTACCAAGACCATTTATGCTCACAGCTGCGTCTCGTATACAGGGTAGTTCATTGATAGTGACCGTGCCAAATATCTCATGAAATAAGCATCAAAGGAAAAAACTACAAAGAACGAAACACGTCTAGCTTGAAGGGGGAAGCCAGATGGCACTATGGTTGGCCAGCTAGATGGCGCTGCCGTAGGTCAAACGGATATCAACTGCGTTTTTTTATGTAGGAATCCCCACTTTTTATTACATATTTGTATAGTACGTAAATAAATATGAATGTTTTAGTTGGACCACTTTTTTCGCTTTGTGATAGATGGCGCTGTAATAGTCACAAACGTGTAAGTACGTGGTGTCACGTAACATTCCGCCAGTGCGGACGGTATTTGCTTAGTGATACATACCCGTGTTAAAATGGACCGTTTACCAATTGCGGAAAAGGTCGATATGGTGTTGATGTATGGCTACTGTGATCAGAATGCCCAACGGGCGTGTGCTATGTATGCTGCTCGGTAGGTTGGACGACATCATCCAAGTGTCCGGACCGTTCACCGGATAGTTATGTTATTTAAGGAAACAGGAGGTGTTCAGCCACATGTGAAACGCCAACCACGATCTGCAACAAATGATTATGCCCAAGCACGTGTTTTAGCTGGTCGCGGCTAATCCTCACATTAGTAGCAGACAAATTGCGCGAGAATCGGGAATCTCAAAGACGTCGGTGTTGAGAATTCTACATCAACATCGATTGCACCCGTACCATATTTCTATGCACCAGGAATTGCATTGCGACGACTTTGAACGTCATGTACAGTTCTGCCACTGGGCACAAGAGAAATAACGGGACGATGACAGATCTTTTGCACGCGTTCTATTTAGCGACAAAGCGTCATTCACCAACAGCGGTAACGTAAGGCGGCATAATATGCACTATTGGGCAACGGAAAATCCACGATGGCTGCGACAAGTGGAACATCAGCGACCTTGGCGGGTTAATGTATGATGCGGCATTATGGGAGGAAGGATAATTGGCCCCCATTTTATCGATGGCAATCTAAATGATGCAGCGTTCGCTGATTTCCTACGTAATGTTCTACCGATGTTACTACAAGATGTTTCACTGCATGACAGAATGGCGATGTACTTCCAACATGATGGATGTCCGGCACATAGCTCGCATGCGGTTGAAGCGGTATTGAATAGCATATTTTATGACAGGTGGATTGGTCTTCGAAGCACCATATCATGGCCCGCACGTTCACCGGATCTGACATTCCCGGATGTCTTTCTGTCGTGAAAGTTGAAAGATATTTACTATCGTGATACACCGACAACGCCTGACAACACGCGTCAGAACATTGTCAATGCATGTGCGAACATTACGGAAGGCGAGCTTCTCGCTGTTGAGAGGAATGTCGTTACGCGTATTGCCAAATGCATTGAGGTTGACGGACATCATTTTGAGCATTTATTGCATTAATGTGGTATTTACAGGTAATCACACTGCAACAGCATGCGTTCTCAGAAATGATAAGTTCACGAAGGTACATGTATCACATTTGAACAACCGAAATAAAGTGTTCAAACGTACCTACGTTCTGTATTTTAAATTAAAAAAAACGACCCTGTTAACCAACTGTTCGTCTAAAATTGTGAGCCATATGTTTGTGACTATTACAGCGCCATCTATCACAAAGCGAAAAAAGTGGTCCAAGTAAAACATTCATATATCTTTACGTACTACACGAATATGTAATAAAAATGGGGGTTCCTATTTAGGAAAACGCAGTTGATATTCGTTTGACCTATGGCAGAACCATCTAGCGGTCCAACCATAGCCCCATCTGGTTTCCTCCTTCAAGCTAGACAAGTTCCGTTCTTTGTAGTTTTTTTCGTTTGGCGCTTATTTCGTGAGTTATTTGGCCCGGTCACGATCAATGGACCACCCTGTATAGTTCATAAGCCACTGAAAAGTGGAGAAGCGTTTACCAGTGTTATCGATTTTCTTTCCTGATCCATTCGCATACTGAATGAGAGAAACAATGTATGTTTAACTATGTACGCGCTCTAATCACATTTGATGTATTCTCTTGGTGCCTACGAGAGGTTGAGATGCTGCCAGAATAATAATCACGCAATATTCTTTGAGGAAGCGTTATCTAAATTCACCGAACAGCATTTCGCGAGAAATACGTTGTGTTTCTTCTAAGGGTTCTCTTTCGTCAGGAGTGCAGGAGAACTTCTGTGAATATAGAGATGAGTTACTATCGGAAGTAAAGCCGCGAGGGCGAGACGCGAGCTGCGCTTTGATAGCTCATTTGGTAGGATACTTGTCCACGATAGGCAAAGGCCGGCAAACTGAAATCTGCCAGGAAGTTTAGTTCTCTTGTATGTTGCCCGAGTATTTATGTTACACTTTCGTATGAGCTACGCCAACCCGTTAGAATCCTGTGCTGCTCTGTGTGGCCGAGCGGTTCTAGGCGCTTCAGTCTGGAACCGCGCGACCGCTACGGTCTCAAGTTCGAATCCTGCCTCGGGCATGGATGTGTGTGATGTCCTTAGGTTAGTTAGGTATAAGTAGTTCTAAGTTCTAGGGGACTGATGACTACAGTAGTTAATTTCCATAGTGCTCAGAGCCATTTGAAGCATTTGAATACGAAGCATTAAAGAAATAGTTGAAATGGCTGAATTCTCCCAACTACTACTGATTACCTCAAGTACATCAGGCAATGGTGACAGACATTTCATTCCGACAACCTGCTCTGACGGAATTTGTCCCGGCTTCCTAGCGACCTCATCGCTTGCGGGACAATAAAGTCTAACATTCCTACTTTAGTTTTACGAAATGAATTGGTAATTAATTCATTGAGCTACTCTCAAGTGTTCCATCGCGTGTGGTAAATGCCGTGAACGAGAACAGGACACAAGTTATTTGGAGAGTCTAGAGCAGTTTAAGACAGGTCTCGCCACAAAGAGTTTAATTTCGGCGAGCGGCGAGCAGCTGAGCGATAATCGCAGGCTTTCCTCTGCTCCCCGGCGGGATTACAGTTTAATCAACAAAAATAATAAGGAAGCGGAAGACGCTTAATGTCTGCCTCCGCGCCAGCTGCCGGGGCCAAGTTTGCGGGGCGCTTGGCCCGCCTCTGGCGCGTAATGCGATTTGGCGAGCAGCGCGTCACGCGGGACGCAAAGACAAACAGCCAGCTGTTCTGCGTTCTGCTTCCCGTCTCTCACTCTCTCTCTCTCTCTCTCTCTCTCTCTCTCTCTCTCTCTCGCCACAAGAGAGCATGCAGCAGGAGTGACGCTCCCACAGCTACGACAATAAGTGTTATGACACTTTAGCTACTGCGCAATGCCTATTTTCACGAACTGGTCCTGCCCATTTCCTATAGACTGTCGGACATTTCTGTCACCATGACAAACATTTGACCTTACACTGTTCTTATCAGCGTGTCGATGACAACCTTTTAGATGAAGCGTAGTGCCTCAGCAAGGCGTACTGCTTTTGGGCCTTCTGATACCAGATCCTGTTGCGTCACGATGGCTGAGGGTATGACCTAAACAGGGCTTTAAAGTTAAAGGAAATCGGTCATTCGCTGTTCAACACCACATGCATGGGACACATCGTGATTATCGCAGAGGTCTCATTCTAACTCGCCGATGCCCACAAGAAGACGACTAGGTGATCTCCATTTTTGCCACTGGCTGTTTCCTGAGGGTAGCTCCTCTTTTGGGGTTATACAATCACTTTCAGCTCTTTCCCGCCGCTCGTTGCGACCGAGCGGTTCTATGCCCTTCAGTCTGGAACCGAGCGACAGCTACGGTCTCAGGTTCAAATCCTGCATCGGGCATTGATGTATGTGATGTCCTTAGGTTAATTACGTTTAAGTACTTCTAAGTTCTAGTTAACTGATGACCTCATATATTAAGTCCCACAGTGTTCAGAGCCATTTGAACCATTTTTGCTCTTTCCTGCCATCTCTGAGGCATCTCTTCCAACTTTGACTTCACTGATTGGGGAGGTACTTTAGAGTAACATTTCCCTGATACGAAGACGTCGAGCAACAGGTTCATTCCGTTTAAGTGGGTGTCAGTCATCAGTGTTGACTTCGTTGCTTTCAGATTTCGCGCTTGCTATCGACCGTGTATCGGATGGAGCTATTGGAGCCAGAACCTGTATCTTCTCGACTGGGGTTTGGGTCAGTGTTTATCAACATGACTTCGAAATTTACAAGGTACGCAGTATCTACAACGAAACTGATAGAAATGTGCGAGGCAGATGAAGCACTGACAACTTGCATCATTCAAAGGCAAAAATTTAATAACAGGAAGAGAGATTTGATTCAGATGGCTCTAAGCACCATGGGACTTAACATCTGAGGTCATCAGTCCCCTAGACTTAAAACTACGTTAACCTAACTAACCTAAGGACATCACACACATCCAACCTGCGACAGTAGCAGCAGCGTGGTTCCTGACTGAAGCGCCTAGAACCAGTCGGCTACAGCGGCCGGCCAAGAAGCGAGAGCTATAAAAAAGTTTCGGAGATCATTAGCCATTAACTATGGCGAGGATGTGCCCCTGAGGATATAAAGGAGAAAACATAGTTCAAAAATGGTTCAAATGGCTCTGAGCACTATGGGACTTAACACCTTAGGTCATCAGTCCCCTAGCACTTAGAACTACTTAAACCTAACTAACCTAAGGTCATCACACACATCCATGCCCGAGGCAGGATTCGAACCTGCGACTGTAGCAGTCCCGCGGTTCCGGACTGCAGCGCATAAAAAACATAGTACTTTTGTAGAAATAAAAATATTTTTTAATGGATATATTATGTAGTAAACTGTTATTCGCCTTCAGATAGTCCTCCTTCAGCGCTTTATAAATAGCTTCACAGGTTTCTGGTGTTACTTTCGTTAGTGTGCAATGCGGAATTCGAGTGTTACACTCTAAAGCGGAGCAACTCTCTCCTGCTGCAAGAAATCTTAGCGTTTCAGATACAATATTTCTGAGACGAGTGTTCAGCTTCGTACTATGGGGAGCCACATCCTTGAGCACATATTGAAATGTACTTTTGTGCATTCGCAAGTAATTTTCATACCGCTTTACGCCTTCGACTTGCAGCTCCCGTAACAAATTTTTTCGAGTGCTTTTAACATCTCTCCGTGAAACAAAATGGTTCAAATGGCTCTAAGCACTATGGGACTTAACATTCTGAGGTCATCAATCCCCTAGAACTTAGAACTACTTAAACCAGACTAACCTAAGGACACCACACACATCCATGCCCGAGGCAGGATTCGAACCTGCGACCGTAGTGGTAGCGTGGTCCCGGACTGAAGCGCCTAGAACCACTCGGCCACTCCAGCCGGCAGCTGGGTACACTAAAATATCCTGAATAAGATCGCAAAGGGTCGAAACGCCTTGTGTGTAAGGATACATGGAAGCTAAATAACTGAACAGCCTAAGGAGATTTCAGCTGCAACGGCAACGACCACGAAAGACCGCTTGTGATACCCACCTTTCCCTGGTTGGTTCACAAAATGAAGGCTACGTTGGTATCTCGTTTTTTGTTGTAGCCGCGCTTTCTGTATATTCTGCCGCGCCCGTTTCCTTTCCCGGATAATGTAGCGTCTCAGAGCTCTGAGAGCCGCACAGCTCCTTAATGTTATTCCAAGCAAATCCCGTCGCCGACGTCGCGACTGCATCTCAGCGCCACCCCTTACCCCCACCACTCTCCGTGCAATACACAATGCAATACTGCGCGCAACACAATAGAACATGAGCCGCTATTCTGCCGGATAATCTGCTGAGGCAGAGTGGGGATTCAATTCGGCTGACGAGCGACTTCTGCGTTAGTTGCGCCAGCGGCGCGGAAAATCGTGGCGTTTATCCCGCCCTGCTATGCGCCGCTCGGTTCCGTCGCTTCTGCTGCCTTCTACCCCTCCAGAAGCTGACGGGGAGACCACGGCTGCCTTTCGGGACACACCATTAGCGTCGACCGCTTGTTGTGATTTCGGCCCGTCGGCTATTCTTGCCTACATCGATTCCCAGAGGTCGATTGGCGAGTCCCGGACGCCATTGCATTTTCATGAGCGCAGTCTCGGGTTAGGTGGGTAGCCGGATAGGTAGACATGCGCTGACACTAAAGCTGCCACTACGAGTAGATGCCAACCATCTTTTGGTCGCAACTGTTTCCTCTTAGTCCAGGGCTAAATGATAAATAATTCTGAGAGCTAAATGCGTGTGGCAGGCAGAAACTAGACGTTTTTTTTAATTGCACAGGCTGCCGCGGTTAATCAGTTTGCATTAAATTGAATCGGGTATTAAGTCGCTCCATTACAAAGCACTAAAACTACAACGCCGAGCGTCTTTGCAGCCGTCCTCTACAAAGTGGCTAAACGGGTGGGGATAGTCATACCGCCTAATTCAGATTATCGGGTACCAACCGACGTCACATTGTGGAATATCACTGGACAGTTTGAAGTAAAGATGCTAGCTACTCTGGCAGGTGACTGACAGGGAACAGGAAATCGGCTGGTTATAGCCAGGGCCACCTCTTCTTCTGCGGCAAAGTCGTCGATGCAGCAGAGTAGTCCTCTCTGGACAGTTGTACATGGCGGTCATTCTTTCAGCTGGGCGATTCCACAGTTCTCCAGAATACGTGAGGGATCAATTTCATTGCGTAGCTAGGAGCTCCGTCGCGGATACATTATGGCAATGTTTTCTACGTCGGGAGGTCTTTAAGACCGCTAAAATCGACAAGGGAGTCCCCACAAAAAGTTAATGACCTGTGATACGGACAGCCCACGTTTCTCCGTACGCAACACGTCAAGCAGGTGTGGATACAGAAACTCCAAGTTAGAGAATCACAAAAATCGTGAGGTGATGTTTGAGCAGCGAGAACGATTACAATCTGAGGATGCCCTAGCAGCTAACAAAATCAGTCCAAAGAGCTGCGTGGAGGAAGCACGTTCACAACACGAATGTGTAACTGACGCCTATCAGAGAACTATGGTCTCTCGTCGACGGCTGTCAATACAGAAAACAAGGTTTCTGGTAACATGGCCAAACTGCAGCGAGCAATGCTAGCTCTCTTCCTTTCTAGGCTGTGGCTAAGCCAGTAACAACTCACAAGAGCGGTGTTACAAAAACTATTTACTAAAATTTTTAATATGCAGGACAATGAAGAATTATTTCGAAAGTATACTCAGCAGTGATTCCTATGACATCGAAAAGAGAGATGGTAGTGTAAAGTGACCTATAGTCGGTTTGTGCCTCAGTATGACGCTACATTCTTCTTGGGTGCACCTCACTTTCTGAGGATTCTTGCACTGAATCTCAGCTTGGATTTTCTATGATTAGTTTTTACATGGTCATTCTCCTTTAAATCGGTTGCCATACATACTCTGAGACATTCATTCAATGTAACTGTTTACAGCCATTGGCTGAAAAAGTGTTTCTTTCCGCCTGTTTAAGTGGAGTACGTTAAATTCGTGGTGTTGAGAGTGGGCTGCCAATATCTGCGCCAAACGGTGATCTTTTGCAAGTCTGCTTGCATTTCGCTAGCATTTTCTAATGCTTCACAGCAACCTAATTGGTAAACGTGCCTAACCGGACTTTCGAAGATATTCACTCGATTATCTATATATGTCGTGTTTACATATCTTAACAGTATTGTACCCCTAACTGCCAAAATTCTTTTCATCTTCGAACTCTTAACAGATAATTACTACCTTAGGAAACGAAATACATTATACACTTCCAATGGTTTGCCCGAACACTTAACATCCTTTGTTGAAGTGCTATAGTAAACTATGTACATGCAGTACTACCACAGTATCTGGAGCTGCCACTATGGTACATCCCGAAGAGTCAATAAGAAAAAGTGACTTTGTCAGTAGCTTATCAGATTACCATGTAACTAACGAAAGTTGGTGGGCCACTGCATGACAGAGATTTGGAAGTGTATGTTTTGTACAAGCACATAAAATTTATCGTTAGCATTAGATTTCGATTAACTGAAGGCTAAACTCCACGTTCAATTTATTACCGCCAGTTGCTCTTATCTCTAAATTTGTCAGGATTAAATGGGTCCAGGATTAATTAAGAGAAACACAAACAAATGCAGATTTTTTTCCGTTGTGTAGTTGTGAAAACGAAAGAGAACAAGACAGTGGTAACAGTGCATTATTTGTGGACAGTGTTTTCCTTGCACATCTATCGCATAATCAAAAGAGTAACAAACAATGTGAGAAACCAAGATGTAAAGCGAAATGCATTACTTTTTCTTAAGAAGTACCTAACCTCGCATGCTTGAAAACTGTAGCCGCGCGGGATTAGCCGAGCGGTCGAGGGCGCTGCAGTCATGGACTATGCGGCTGGTCCCGGCGGAGGTTCGAGTCCTCCCTCGGGCATGGTTTTGTTTGTTTGTCCTTAGAATAATTTAGGTTAAGTAGTGTGTAAGCTTAGGGACTGATGACCTTAGCAGTTAAGTCCCATAAGATTTCACACTCATCTGAACATTTTTTTTTTTTTTGATAACTGTAACACAACGAAAGAATAATCGCGAATAACTATGTTAATGTAAATAAATGACTAAATTTACAGAGTATCTGTATAAGGCTAATATCAATATTTTATTACCCTGCTACAAAACGTGACAAGCGATTCTGCATGTCTCTATTAGATACAGCTTTAGTCCGAGACTTCATTTCTGGTGTATGTTTGCTGCAGAAACAAAGGTTTGAAAGACAGTTATTACTTCTTAAACGAGTTCGATAGACATTGATGTTAAAGAAAAACTCTAAGAAATATTGTTCCAAATTTCAAATTTCAGAAGTATAAGAACGATCTAAAATCCTAGATTTTAGCTTCAGGTACTTCCGGAACCAAGTCCGTCTCAGTTACTTGATGTTTTCGTGACAAAACGCCTATTAGGTAGGTTTGTGTTTCTACGAAAAGCATCGCTTCAGACCATAACAAGAGTAATATCACTACAGCCTTCTGAAAACAATAGTACGGACCGAGAAATTATTCATTCAATATAAGGAAAACATTATTGCTTGAAACATCTGGATAAAGGCGAAAATTACAAATACAGATCATGCAGCAATACGGTCCTCCATTTGTGTAATATCACACGCGGTAATCTTCTGGTATCTTGAACAGATCCAAAAATATTCGGATCGATAGTCCGCATGTAATATGTATTAATCTCTATACCTAAAGGGCAATGTCCTGTCTGACTGACTGACTCATCACCTACCCAGCCCAAACCACTAAGTACAGAAACATGAAGTCTGGAGAGGGGTGTGGATTTTATATTGTAAGTATCGTTTAAGAAGGGATTGTCCGAAATTTCACTCCTACGGGTGTGAAATAGCAGATGAATAGCTTCTTGAAAGCATTTCGCTGTTAAGGGAATTTTGCAACTAGAACATGGAAAACTTGTATCATCGAGCGGGATGACGCTGTGGTTAGCACATTGGACTCGCATTCAGGAGGACGACAGTTCAACGCTGTGTACAGCCATCCTGATTTAGGGTTTCCGTGATTTCCCTAAATTGCTTCAGGCAAATGTCGGGATGATTCATTTGAAATGGCAGGGCCGACTTCCTTCCGCATCCTTCCGTAATTCGATGGGACCGATGACCTCGGTGTTTCCCCAAATCAACAAATCAACCAACCAAAACTGGTATTTCGTTTCTCAGTCAGAAAATAAAAAGTATTTGCTTCAGCATTTTTAAAAAGTAGTGGGTGAAAGATTTTTTGAAAATAAATAATTACTAAGGAACTATTAAAGGCTTTTTAAGGCTACATCTGTGACAACTGGTATTTGACTTCTCGCCTAGAAATAAAGAAATATGTGTTTCATTGTTTCTGGAAATGCAACTGTTAGGGGAGTGCAACAGAGGATGAAAATTTTTAAGAAAATATTTCGTTACATTTAAAATTTTTAAAGCTAAATTGATGAAAATAGGTATTTCACTTCTCGGTTAGATATGAAGAAATATTTCTTAGGGGATGAAAGTTGTTATGCGGGGCGCTAAGCTAGTTATTTAAAATGTTTTCCCACAGTAGCCTACGTACAAAATATGGATGGTCCGTGGCAGCAGGCACGCACCGGAAAAACATTTCAGCCACTGTATCGTAACTGCCGGCCGCGGTGGCCGAGCGGTTCTAGGCGCTTCAGTCGGGAACCACGCGACTGCTACGGTCGCAGGTTCGAATCCTGCCTCGGGCATGGATGTGTGGGATGTCCTTAGGTTAGTTAGGTTTACTTAGTTCTAAGTCTAAGGGACTGATGACCTCAGATGTTAAGTTCAAATGATTCAAATGGCTCTGAATTCAAATGGCTCTAAGCACTGCTGGACTTAACTGCTTAGGTCACCAATCTCCCCTAGAACGCAGAACAACTTAAACCTAAGCAACCTAAAGGCATCACACACATCCATGCCCGAGGCAGGATTCGAAACTGTGGCATCGCGTTTCCAGACTGTAGCGCCTAGAACAGTTCGGCCGCCACGGCCGACCCAGATGTTAAGTCCCATAGTGCTTAGAGTCATTTGAACCATTTTGTACCGTAACTGAGGATTCTTCTCTGTACTGGACCCCCTCGCGAGCGTACACACACACACACACACACACACACACACACACACAGAAAGAAACTTTCAGACGGACAACAATTACAATTTACACATGTTGTTTGCACTAGGTAATGTTGTAATTTATAATATTAGGAGGGACATAAAAATTTTAATGGGTGACTTGAACGCAAAAGTTGGTTCAGAAAATGAAGGGCTTGAGCATACCATGGGCGTGCATGGATTGGGAATCAGGAATGTAAATGGTGAAATGTTGATAGATACATGCGCTGAACAGGACCTGGTCATTGGAGGCACATTGTTTCCACATCGTAACTGCCATAAGATAACGTGGGTTTCTCCAGACCACGTTACCGAAAATCAAATAGACCGCATAGTCATAAGCCGCAAGTTCCGACACTCTCTGTTAGATGTCAGAAGTAGAAGAGGGGCAGACGTTGGAAGTGACCACCATCTAGTTTTGGCGGAATTCAGACTGAAGACAGTGGCAAATAGAACCAAGCTCAATCACAGGTGCAAGAAAATAGATGTGGCAAGATTAAAAGACCAACAGTTCACAGAAACATTTGCCCTTGAACTACAAAACAGATTCCAGGTCCTCTCTGAAGAAAGCTTTATGGAAGAGGGAATTGAAACACTCTGCAAAAAATCAAAGACAGTTATTTAGATGTGGGAGAAAAAAATCTTGGGTTTTAAGGCACATCAAAGGAAGGAATGGATCTCAGATGCTACGTGGAATGAAATCAGCCACAGGAAAGAACTAAAACTTAAGTTAAAATTTTGTAAGACAAGAGCGCAGAAGAGCGAAGAGCATAAAGAATACATGGGGACGGACAAAAAAGTGAAAACATTCCATTGAGATAAAAGGAAATGGATAGATGAGCAAGCAAAATTAGCATAAGAGGCAGCAAGACAAGGAAATATGAAAGAGCCCTACAATATTACCAAACGGTTGTCAATGAAGAACTTCAGACATGAAGGACCAGTTAAGAACAAGGATGGGGTGATGCTTACAACTCAACAGGTACAGCTACAGAGATGGGAGGAGCACTTCAAGGAACTGTTAAATTGTGAAGACAACCAACAGGAACAAGTAAGATATGTTCCAGAGGAAGTCGGAGAAGATGAAGATATAAATTTGCAGTGCCCCACAATGGTTGAAATTAGGATTGCCTTGAAAACACTAAAAAATACAAAGGCTCCAGGCCTAGACAACATAACACCGGAGCTCTTAAAATCTGATATTGAAAGTGCTGTTAAAATGCTCCATCCTTTGCTGAAGCATATTTGGCTTGAAGAGAAATCTCCAAAGGAGTGTAAAAATGGTTGGGTGGTAAAGCTCCCAAAAGAGGGAAATTTGTCAGACTGTAACAACTGGCGTGGTATTACATTGTTGTCAGTGCCCAGTAAGGTCCTCACCGGAATTATTTTAAACAGAATTAAAGAATCCCTTGAAAAGCGACTGCGTAAAGAACGGGCCGGTTTTAGGGCACAATGCAGTTGTGTTGATCTTATTAACACTCTTAGGATAATTTTAGAGCAAAGCAAAGAATTCCAAGCAACTATGTACCTGGCATTCATTGATTTTCAAAAGGCCTGCGATTCCGTGAAACATAAAGTGCTCTGGCAGGTATTGCGGAAGTATGGCATACCACAGAAGATCTTAAACATCATTAAAGATCTATATGATGGCTACAAATGATGCGTACTCCACAAAGGAAATACACTCCAGGAAATTGAAATACGAACACCGTGAATTCATTGTCCCAGGAAGGGGAAACTTTATTGACACATTCCTGGGGTCAGATACATCACATGATCACACTGACAGAACCACAGGCACATAGACACAGGCAACAGAGCATGCACAATGTCGGCACTAGTACACTGTATATCCACCTTTCGCAGCAATGCAGGCTGCTATTCTCCCATGGAGACGATCGTAGAGATGCTGGATGTAGTCCTGTGGAACGGCTTGCCATGCCATTTCCACCTGGCGCCTCAGTTGGACCAGCGTTCGTGCTGGACGTGCAGACCGCGTGAGACGACGCTTCATCCAGTCCCAAACATGTTCAATGGGGGACAGATCCGGAGATCTTGCTGGCCAGGGTAGTTGACTTACACCTTCTAGAGCACGTTGGGTGGCACGGGATACATGCGGACGTGCATTATCCTGTTGGAGGAGCAAGTTCCCTTGCCGGTCTAGGAATGGTAGAACGATGGGTTCGATGACGGTTTGGATGTACCGTGCCCTGTTCACTGTCCCCTCGACGATCACCAGAGGTGTACGGCCAGTGTAGGAGATCGCTCCCCACACCATGATGCCAGGTGTTGGCCCTGTGTGCCTCGGTCGTATGCAGTCCTGATTGTGGCGCTCACCTGCACGGCGCCAAACACGCATACGACCATCATTGGCACCAAGGCAGAAGCGACACTCATTGCTGAAGACGACACGTCTCCATTCGTCCCTCCATTCACGCCTGTGGCGACACCACTGGAGGCGGGCTGCACGATGTTGGGGCGTGAGTGGAAGACGGCCTAACGGTGTGCGGGACCGTAGCCCAGCTTCATGGAGACGGTTGCGAATGGTCCTCGCCGATACCCCAGGAGCAACAGTGTCCCTAATTTGCTGGGAAGTGGCGGTGCGGTCCCCTACGGCACTGCGTAGGATCCTACGGTCTTGGCGTGCATCCGTGCGTCGCTGCGGTCCGGTCCCAGGTCGACGGGCACGTGTACCTTCTGCCGACCACTGGCGACAACATCGATGTACTGTGGAGACCTCACGCCCCACGTATACGCCCTCGCTCAAAGTCCGTCAACTGCACATACGGTTCACGTCCACGCTGTCGCGGCATGCTACCAGTGTTAAAGACTGCGATGGAGCTCCGTATGCCACGGCAAACTGGCTGACACTGACGGCGGCGGTGCACAAATGCTGCGCAGCTAGCGCCATTCGACGGCCAACACCGCGGTTCCTGGTGTGTCCGCTGTGCCGTGCGTGTGATCATTGCTTGTACAGCCCTCTCGCAGTGTCCGGAGCAAGTATGGTGGGTCTGACACACCGGTGTCAATGTGTTCTTTTTTTCATTTCCAGGAGTGTATAACAGAGCCCATAAAAGTAACAACTGGAGTTGCATTTTGTCACCAACACTTTTTCTACTGGTTCTAGACTCTGTTATGAGAAGAGTCACAGCAGGCAGGAGGCGAGGAATCCAGTGGGGGATCCACGAACGTCTGGAGGATCTGGATTTTGCAAACGACATAGTTTTACTAGCTCCAAGGCTGACTGATATGCAAGCTAAATTAAACTTGCTGAAAGAAGAAGCGGAGACTGCTGGCCTCAAGATAAATATAGGTAAAACAAAGGAAATGAAAGTAAATTCAGGGAACATGGAGGTGCCATTGTTAATAGGTGAGCAGCGGGTGGAGACTGTCAACTCATTCCTGTATCTGGATAGTATAGTGGAAGAAGATGGTGGAGCTGGAGATGACGTGAAAACCGCATTAAAAAGGCAAATGCTGCCTTCATACAATTGTATCCAATATGGAAAAATAGAAATATCACGTACAAAACAAAAATCTGTATTTTTAATACAAATGTGAAGGCTGTCCAGTACGCCAGTGAAAGCTGGAAAATGGATAAAAAGATAACATCCCAGTTACAAAGCTTCATAAATAGATGTCTTCGACGCATCATGAATATCTGGTGGCCAGAAAAAATATGTAATGAGGAGCTCTGGCGAATAAAAAACCAGATACCTTTAGAAGACCAGATACGAGAGAGGAATTGGGGATGGTTGGGGCACACCTTAAGAAAACCAGACGGAGAATCGAGAAAAAAGCATTGGAATGGAATCCCCAGGGAACAAGGAAAAGAGGAAAACCAAGGGGCGCATGGAAGAGGACAGTGGAAGGGGAAGCAAAAAGAGTTGGAAAGATCTGGGCAGAATTGAGGCAAATGGCCAAAGACAGAGACGGATGGCGAGTTCTCCTGGATGCCCTACGCCCCCATAGGGGGCAAAGGAATTAAGTCAACTAAGTCAAGTCAAAATCGGTTGAAGTGAAATGCAGTAGAACCTCACCAATCTGTCCTTTACGGCCCGAGACCATGATCGCAACACATAAAAAGGTCATATTTTCGGGGGAACACTTTTATTGACCCATCACAGCACAATACAGTACAGGAAAAATTTAACTTTTAACTAGAAATGCTGTTTGAAATGTTGTTCTATGTTAAAACAGCAACAAAACGAAAATAAAACGTTAACGAACTAAAAAATCTTACGCGGAAGTGTAATGCACAGTAGTACGTGTACTGTAAACTACGTCTGTATCGCATGGTAACATTGTTACTGTGGGTGGAAGCTTAATATCCGTACATACCTTATTACAGTACAGCATTGACACACAACTCATTTTCACTTAATTTTTTACAACGTGAGAACTCAAGCGGTGAGAAATGTTCTATTCTTAAGAGGGACAAGAAAAGTATGTAATGTTCTTTTACTTAGCAGACGACGACCTTGATTTGGCCGCAGTGTTCCACCATTTCCTAATCCACAAAATGTCTTTTGGGGTAAACGTACAGCTTTATTCGTTGTAGACCTAAATCAAATGCCTTTTTAGCGTCTGCATCTGATACATTTTCTTCGTTGTCGTCATAATCTTTCTCTTTCTCATCGGTTGTTCGAGTTACAGCATCAATTATTTGGTCGTCAATTAATTCTGCTTCTGTTGTGCAATAAACGTCAGCTACTAATTCCCGTCACTGTGTTCAGCGTCCTGCTATAATGGCAGCGTCACATGTTTACATTTAGTTGGTAATATAATGTGGTTTTACATAGTTCAGTATGTAGGAAGAACACTGTGACTAATTTATAAAATAAATGTTAGCACAATAGTGTTTATTGATAGAGCTGGAAGCAATTTATTTTGTACTAAAACTGATAGGACTATCGCAGCTATCAGCGGTCATCTGCCTACCGTTCAGTATCGTAGACGACGAGTCATCGATAAATCCTGTAGCAGAGCCCGTGTGCGTAAACGAACACCGGAAATGGGATGGTCGGACTAAGCAGGGAGTCGGAACATACCAGATCGGATTAGCGAGCTTCTGCTGCGCTTTGTTCCATGACCAGTTTGCACAGTAACTAGCCATAATTCTCAGATTCTGAGATCTCTCAGACACATAGCTACACATCAGCCTCGTCGATATACCGAACACAAACCCCAATTACAACTGAAGCGCCAAAGGAACTGGTATAGGCATGCGTATCCAAATACAGTGCCTATATAAGACAACAAGTGTCTGGCGCAGTTGTTAGATCGTTTAGTGCTGCTGCAATGGCAGGTTATCAAGATCTGAGTGAGTTTGAACGTGTTGGTGCAGTCAGCGTGCGAGCGATGGGACACGGCATCTCCGAGGTAGCGATGACGTGGGGATTTTCCCGTACGACAATTTCACGAGTGTACTGTGAATATCAGGTAAAACATCAAATCTCCGATATCGCTGCGGTCGGAAAAAGATGCTGCAAGAACGGGACCAACGATAACTGAAGAAAATGGTTCAAAAGTGCAACCCTTCAACAGATTGCTGCAGATTTCAATGCTGGGCCATCAAAAAGTGTCAGCATGCTAACCATTCAATGATACAGCATCTGTAAGTCCTTTAGGACCCGAAGGCCCATTCGTGTACCCTTTATGACTCAACGAGACAAAGTTTTATGTCTCGCCTGAGCCTGTCAACACCGACGTTGGACTGTTGATAACTGGAACCGTGTTGCCTGGTCGGACGAGTCTCGTTTGAAATTTATCGAGCGGATGGACGTGTTCACGTATGGAGACAACCTCACGAATCCATGGATTCTGCATATTAGCAGGGGACTGTTCAGGCTGAAGGAGTCTCTGTAAGTGTATGGGGCGTGTGCAGTTGTAGTTAAATGGGACCACTGATACGTCTAGATACGACTCTGCTAGATGACACGTACATAGGCATCCTGTCTGATCACGTGCATCCGCTTATGTCCACTCTGCATTCCGACAGACTTGGGTAAGTCGAGCAAGACAATGCAACACCCCACACGTCCATAATTGCTACAGAGTGTCTCCAGGGACAATCTTCTGAGTTTAAACGCTTTCACTGGACACCAAATTCCCCAGACGTAAACATTATTGAGCGTATCCGGGATGCCCTGTAACGTGCTGTTCAGATGAGATCTCTATCCCTTCGTGCTCTTCCGGATTTGTGGAGAGCCCTGCAGAATTTTTTGTGTCAATTCCCTCTAGCATTTATTCAGACATTAATCGAGTCCATGACAAGTCATGTTGCGACACTTCTAAGTGCTCGCGTGGGCCCTACACGATATTAGGCAGGTGTACCAGTTTCTTTGATTCTTCAGTCTATAATAATACAGATCCACACAGCTTCGTCAAATACATAAAACTTTCTAAATAAAATATACGTAGCACCAATAAGGAGTAGAGGGGCAAAAACAAGTAAATCGAAAGATGAAGCTTCGATGACATAATTTCACACACACGAGACTAAAAAGCAGTTATAATTACATGGTAAACGGCCAGAAAATCTCCATAAATTCATGAAACACTGTGTAGTTCGTTTCCTCTCTTACTAGAGAATTTAGGAACATAAAGCGATAGAATTCGAAAAGGTGCACTGATTGTCGAGGCCGGCCGCTGTGGCCGTGCGGTTCTAGACGCTTCAGTCTGGAACCGCGTGACTGCTACGGTCGCATGTTCGAATTCTGCCTCGGGCATGGATGTGTGTGATGTCCTTAGGTTAGTTAGGCTTAAGTAGTTCTAAGTTCTAGGGGACTGATGACCACAGATGTTAAGTCCCATAGTGCTCAGAGCCATTTGAACCATTTGATTGTTAAGCTACCTACTGTAAATAGTTACTAAACTGAGATAGTGAGACGACAATAGCTAAAAAGTGATTGTGATTTCTACCATAGAATAAAAATGAGGCGTTGTCGGGAGGACGAGATGATGGATAGGTATGTCGGTAGGTAGGTAAGTAGGTATGTATAGTTTGCTAGAGGCCATTCGTTTACTTTTGTTGAGTTTTGTGACGCGGCCTAGTGTGATACTGTACGAGTTACTGGGGTTATGTAAATACAGGTAGACAGAAAAGTTCTCTGCGGGACTCAGCAGCAGAAGCAGCGTTCTCCTGAACATGGCGAACAGTAGGCTCACCGATATATTGAATCGAGTTGATTTAGTGTCCGGCGGCAAACCCGAAGAGACTGGCAAGACTTATTACGCCGGGAAAGCCTACGGAGTCAGAGACAAGCAAATAGTTTCGGGTAGAGTAGACTCTACCACGCTGAAGGTCCCGCGACAGGCACTCCCCGCGTGGCTGGCTGTCAGTGTGCTGCGCTGTGCCGGGTGCCGCCTGCCACTTCGATGGCGGAGTGCCTTACTGCTGTCCCCTAATGGACTGGCTCAGAGCCCGGCGTGGCGTGGCGTGGCGTGATGAAGACCGATCGCTGGGGCGCCGCGCCGGTTTCCTGTTCCTGCCTCCACCGTCACCACCCCATTACGTCTGCCCCCTTCTCCCCTCACCCCCCCCCCCCCCCCCGACCCCGCTGAACACTCCACAAGAAGCACTGCCGCTTTCCATTCGATACGCAGTACTGTGACTTGACACGAAACAACAGTATAAAATTTGGTACACGCAAAAATTACAGATTGCATTCCGTCGAGATGGAGAAGGAATTCAATGTAGATAGCGACAGCTGCTGATCCACAATTGTAACGGTACGGTGACAAAAGTGATCCTCTACAAACTAGGTCACCCATGTGCCGGAAACGGAAGATGGTACGTCCTCAGCGACTCGTGTTGAGGCTGTGACCGAATGTGACATCTGAAACAGGTCTGTTTTTTGCTATTAACACCTTAAGTCGACGCTGCTCAGTTAAGTCCGAAGACAGAGGTGGCAGAAAGTATGGGATAGCGATAGCCACACATAGATATAGCGGCAGTATCGAGTACACAAAGTATAAAAGGGATGTTAAAAATGGTTCAAATGGCTATGAGTACTATGGGACTTAACTTCTGAGGTCATCAGTCCCCTAGAACTTCGAACTACTTAAACCTAACTAACCTAAGGACATCACACACATCCATGCCCGAGGTAGGATTCGAACCTGTGACCGTAGCGGTCGCGCGGCTCCAGACTGTAGCGCCTAGAACGGCTCGGCCACTCCGGCCGGCAAAAGGGAAGTGCACTGACGGAAGTGCCCCTGAGCAGCGGCGTAAGGCATCCAATTCTGCATTTCCGTCAATTCATGCGGAACATATCGTCACACAGTTTTTCGCATGCCCAGGCAGGCGTTCCTTCAGGATGCGAAGCACAGTTGTATGCGCTAATCTGGTTTCGTGGGTGAGCTCAGGAATCGTAGGGCGTCGATCACTGTCCACTAACGCGGCAACAGCATGCACTTCTTCTTCAGAGACGCTAGGACCTGCCCGATGCCTGTCTGCCACAGTTTGCCGACCTCCGTTGAAGGCTTTTACCCTACGTGCCACTGTTCTGTACGGCAATACCAATTTCCCGCACGCCTCTTGAAGGCCTTTATGACACTGTCGTGTTGTACGACCTCCGGCACATTCAATTCTGATCCAGCTTCGTTGTTCCTGTTTCGAAAACATAGTGTCACCGTTACATTAGACCTCTCGCTCACAAGTGGCTGTGTTTCCCTCGATCGTGCGCACGCTGGTGACGTGGGACGGGCGAGTCCATTTGCTCGGAGGTAAGGTAGGTATGTCAACAACGTGTGCTATCAGCGACAACAGTGGATTCCATTGCATAGTGTCTCCACAGCAGTGTTGCCACTATTTAAGTTCCAACATACGCAATTGTTCTACTTCAGTTGCGTATCTAATATAAAGGCAAGCTGTATTCAGATCAGTTACATATCAGTTCAAATTAGGTTCTGTTTGCTCAAAAGCTAGCATACGAGCTTAAGTTGGAGATACGTTAGTGGGTGCATAGTTTTGGTAATACGTACACTTTTGTTGAGTGGCAGGTTAACTTTGTCTAAATTTCATACAGAAACATATAGTGGGGTGGTTACAATGTCACCGTGTCACAATTGTTCACGACTGGTTTGAAGAGCTTTCTGGACGATTAGAGCGAATGATTTGGCCACACAGATCCCCCACTGTGATTCCTATCGAGCGTTTATGGGGCATAGTTGAGAGGTCAGTTCGTGCAGAACATGCAGCACTGACAACACGTTCGAGATTATGGACGGCAGCATGGGGCAGTATTTCTCCAGTGGACTTCCAACGACTTGTTGAGTCTGTGCCACGCCGGTTTGTTGCGCTATGCTGTGCAAAAGGAGGTCCGACATGATATTATGGCCGGCCGGAGTGGCCGAGCGGTTCTAGGCGCTACAGTCTGGAGCCGTGCGACCACTACGGTCGCAGGTTAAAATCCTGCCTCGGGCATGAATGTGTGTGATGTCATTAGGTTAGTTAGGTCTAGTAGTTCTAAGTTCTAGTGGACTTAGAAGTTAAGTCCCATAATGCTCAGAGCCATTTGAACAATTGGAAGACATTATGAGGTATCCCACGACTTTTGTCACCTCAGTGTATAGAGCTCGCTTGTCCGTGCAGTACCATACTGCCACATCACATACCTAGAGTAAGCAAATAGGCTTGCTTGCAACAAGGAAAGTATCCACGCTCAGAGATGATGACGATGCTGGATTTAGGGCGTTTACCAGCATGGTCATTAGACTCATTATTGGATATTAGCATCAACAACATCCCATGTTTCGAACGACGTCTGTTCTCACAAGCGAAACTGTTGTGACATTCCAGGACACACATTAGCAGAGTTATTCAGTATGTCTGGCTATGCTGGCACAAATATATGATTCGTAAGTATTAAATTCAGCGGTCTGGAATAAATGACACACTGCCTGTCACGTGGATGACTTACTACTTACGTGAAAGACGAAGATGAGTTGCCGTTGTCAGCTACTATGGCGGATGTGTGTCCATCCAAGCAAAATGTCTGCGTATGGAACACATGTTGTTAAAAAATATTGAAAGAGAGAAGTTTCACATATTCATACCGCAGGAGAAGGAAACTGATTGACTGCAAATTGTTGTTTATTATTTGCAGCCACTAGTTCGCTCACTGATGCATGGTCTTCCTAACAATGAGATGAGAACGTGGAGGGGACGAACAAAATCACAATGCCTCTTCTACCGGCTTTGTTCGTTGCTGTGTCAGCTCTATTTTTTTATCCGTGTCCCACGTCCACATACGCAGCGGAATACCATCTTCTTGTCTCGATTCTGGAAGTGCCATAAGGCATCTTGGACATTGTGAACCTCTTCCGAAGGATATACACTGACGGAAAAAAATCTCAGCACTTAGGACGAGCTGTGCGACATAAACGAAGGTAGGTGGGCTTGTTGCTACATCTGAAAGATGATTATTCAAATTTCGCGCCAGTCGCCTAAGAGTGGCGCTAGTAGTGTCAATAGGAAGATGCAAACCAGGTTTGCTTTAAATATACATTGCAACGCTCGCGAGCGTTAGATACCTACCAGATTGGATGTGGTGAGTTGATGTTAGTGAAGAATGCATTTAAGGCACAAACACATCACTGAGTTTGAACGATATCTCGTAATGGGGATACGAGCTGCTGTATATTCCTTCTGCGATATTTCAGAAACTCTTGCAGGAATGTAGGTACTGTTCATGATTGCTGACAGCGGTGGTCAGGAGAGTGTACGGTCGTGAGAAGACCGAACTTCTGCCAGTCACATGGCACTACCGTGAGGGAAGACCATTGTGTTCGGCGTATGGTTCTAGCGCACCGTAGTGCATCTGCAGCAACAACTTAAGAAAGCATTTGGCACCATGGTGACACAAAGAACTCAACGAACTATAAAAAACTGGTTACTTCAAAGATAGCTCTGAGCTAAACGCCACGTAGCGTGCATTCCACTGATCCCAAACCACCACCATTTGCTATTACAATGGTGTCAAGCGAGAGTTCATTGGAGGGCATGGTGGAGGTCTGTAGTGTTTTCTGATGAAAGCTGGTTTCGCCCCATTGCAAGTGATGGCCATTTGTTGATTAGAATAAGGCAAGTTGAGGGCCTGCAACCAACCTGTCTGGACCTATACCTGGAGTAGAGGCCTGGGGTGCGATTTCGTGTGACGAAAGGGGCACTCTCGTGGTTATCCCACGGGCCCTGACTGCAAACTTGTACGTCAAGCTTGCTATGTTTGTGCTCCCATTCATAAAGAGCATTTCAGGGGTGTTTTCCAACAGGATAACGTTCGCCCATATACCGTTTTTGTAACGCAACATGCTTTGTAGAGCGTCGACATGTTGTCTTGGCCTGCTTGTTCACCAGATATGTCGCCAATCTAGCACACACGGAAAATCATCGTACGACAACTCCAGCGTCATCCACAACCAAAATCGATCGTCGCTGCATTGACCGACTAAATGCAACAGGCATGGAAATCATCCCACAAGCTGACAGTACAACACAGTGCATGCACGTATGCATGCTTGCGTTCAACATTCTGGCGGTTACACTGGTTATTCATGTAACACCATTTTACTTCTCCAATGACTTATCTCGAGCTTAGAGTAACCTTTGATCTTTCATTATTGCTCAAATGTGTTCCCGAAATTTCGCTACTCTACGTTAATTTTTTTTCGGTGCTGCAATTTTTTTCTGCCAGAATATGAGCATTTTATTTTTATTTGCCCGAAATCGGTTATGACTGAGTCATAAAAAATGGTTGGATCAAAAAATAAACAAAACTTTATAATAACTCAGCCACTATCTACTCAAAAGGTATGTTGCTTCTTTCCAAAAATTTATTGATTGCTGCAGCCGTTCTCTCTGAACGATTTCTGTAAGTAACCTAGCTTTTTCGGAAGATTTTGAGCGTCTGAAACTGCTTCTGCTCGATGCACCAGAGAACACAGAACGGACCGCTTTTGCACTGGTGGCGGTATATACTGATGCTGGGACACCCATTTACTTTTCGCCTGACAAGGCAGTCAATAAATGGAGAGGCACCTTTCGTTTCTGACTCCATCTCGAACTTGACATCATCATTTACGTTGACGTGGCCCAAGAACTCTTCCAGGTTTTGACGTCCATGAGGGAGACAACGAATGTGGGGTAATGATAAGGTTCAAATGGCTCTCAGCACTATGGGACTTAACATCTGAGGTCATCAGTCCCCTAGAATTAGAACTACTGAAACCTAACCAACCTAAGGACATCAAACACATCCATGCCCGAGGCAGGACTCGAACCTGCGACCGTAGCAGTCGCGCGGTTCCGGACTGAAGCGCCTAGAACCGCTCGGCCACAGCGGCCGGCGGTAATGATAAGGGCAATACAGTTGCAGTTTACGTTTTAGAGTACCGTTGGTGTAAAGAAATCAGCTCTGATACGGCACCGTAGAGAGGAAGTTGAGCAATGGTATCACACACCCGTGGCGAGCTGCAGGTGAGCACAGGGCACAGTGGTGTGTGTGCACAGGACCGCGCCCCCTGTGACGCGTCGACCCACATGCATAACACAGCAGTGCGCCACGGCGCCTCGGGTGGCGTGGCCCAGCCCTGCCCAGTCCAGTCCAGGCCAGGCCGCGACGGAAACGTGCTCGTGCTCCACACTACGGTGGCACCTGCACCTCTCTCAGAACTGGCTACACACTGCGGTCGCGTGCACCGTGCAAACAAGCACTGACCAAATACCACACCGACTTTCTGGAGAACAGAGAGTTTCTCGTTCTTGCAAAGTCTGTAGCACGGTCTTGGCATATTAAAAGTGTATGAGGGACATTGCATTTTGCTGCAATTGCCTTTAACGATCGAGTCATCCAAGCCTGACTCTTTACTCGCTCTCACAAGTTAAATTCTGCCAGTATCTCTCTCCTACTTTCCAAATTTCGCAAAATCTCAGTCGGTACGAGCATTAATCGCGAAAGCCAAGGTTTCCCGATCTGGCACACGGTTTTAATCTACCAGAAAGTAACAGAATGAGATTTTCACCCTGCAGCGGAGTGTGCGCTGCTATGAAACTTACTGGCAGATTAAAACTGTGTGCCGGACCGAGACTCGAACTCGGGACCTTTGCCTTTCGCGGGCAACTGCTCTACCAACTGAGCTACACAAGCACGACTCACGACCCCTCCTCACAGCTTCAACTCTGCCAACACTTAGTCTCCTACATTCCAAACTTCACAGAAGCTCTTCTGCGAACCTTGCAGAACTACCAAAAATTTTCAAATGTGTGTGAAATCTTATGGGACTTAGGATAATTTAGGTTAAGTAGTGTGTAAGCTTAGGGACTGATGACCTTATAAGCTAAGGATAAACACACACACACACACACACACACACGCCCGAGGGAGGACTCGAACCTCCGCCGGGAACAGCCGCACAGTCCATGACTGCAGCGCCTCAGACCGCTCGGCTAATCCCGCGCGGCGCAGAACTAGCACTCCTGGAAGAAAGGATATAGCGGAGACATGGCTTAGGCACAGCCTCGGGGATGTTTCCAGCATGAGATTTTACACTCTGCAGTGGAGTGTGCGCTGATACGAAACTTCCTGGCAGATTAAAACAGTGTGCCGGACCTAGACTAGAACTCGGGACCTCTGCGTTTCGCATTCAAGTGCTCTACCACTGGCCCGCGGTCCGGCACACAGTTTTAATCTGCCAGGAAGATCCATACCAGAAAGTTTCTAGACGGCACATGTTCCCTTGTGGTGAGAAAGATTCATTCTGGAAACGTTCATAGTGTCAATCAGCATTAGGTGAGGGACGGGGTATGTGAGAACTTACACTGTTAAAAATGACCACAGAGACGCGGGAAAGCGGTCTTGGAGTTAACTGTCCATTCTGCGACTCACGATTGTCCAAAATACAAACCGCTTTAGTCACAAGCTGCCTCGTCTGTGTATTTCAAGGACAGATTGTGAAGTCTGGAATTGTAACCAATCTTTCCGTTACGTAAGCTCTGGTTAGATTACAAGAAATGAAATTTGATTTGTTAAGGGTTGTAGATTGATAAGATTTTAGTATGATATTTGTGTGTACACTAGGGTGACCGGATATCCAGAATCAAAATATGGAACCCAAATTAGAACTTGAAATGAATCAACATTATGGTAAGCTTTTGTTAAAATTCTACTTACAAAGTAGGTTTGGGTAAACTACTTGGTCTTTGCTGCAACTAGATAGATCATAGTATCATTGTCTTAAAATTCGCACTGAAAACTGTTAAAATACATTTAATTACTAATCGACTATTTTATTGCTTTATTGTTGTCACATGCAAGCACAGTATATCATTTTAATATAACGATACCTTTAACTGGAGAAGAAAATGATTATTATTTACATAAGTTACTTATTTTTTAATGTCAATTGGCCTGGAAGTTTCGCTTTGGGTAGTTTCTGCGAAATCTATTTGTTACATTTTGCAGAAGAATATGTGTCATGCGGGAATTTGATATTTTCAAACGGGATTTTATAAAAATTAACAGAACACGAAGTATCCTGAAAATGAATCTTACTTATAGCTTCTTAACGGCTTCGACAGTAAACCTCTTCTTTTCATCAATTCATTAATCATAATGGAGAACGCTCTTTCTGTAGCACAATAGTGCAAGGAAGATCTAGAATAAACTCAGTGACGAGCTGCACATTCTCGCAGCATTCATCCTGAGATATAACGAGGATGAAAATCGTTGACCTCGTTCAGTTTAATGTAATCATAGAGTGTATTTTCTTTATTCTTTGGGTATGACTAAATTTGCTCTTCGATTTGTAATGTTACACGTTACTTACAAACACTGTTTCGAAATATTCGCGACGGTTAATGAAAAACGGGACATTAGAAGTCCCTTACCTATTTTGTCGGAGCGACGGGACACATCAGCTAAATAAGGGAATTCAGATTGCAAGCAAATTAAAAGTGTCAGTACGAACGTGAGGGAGTGTGAAAGCGTGCTGAACATATGGAAACCCGAGTGGGCGGAAGGGGCACTGGAAACTATGAGAAAAGGGGCCACTGTGCGAGCTGCAAACTGAATAAGCGGTGCCTAATCAGACACTACTGCTTCGCGCTGCAAACACCAAAACAACGTGAAACACAGGAAGACAAACATTTTTTCACAAATAAGCAGGAAATCGAGCTAGCGGACAGCCTACAGGATATGACCAGAACCTGTTTTCCTCTCATCTGCTGCGCGGGGTATTCTCGTGGTCTTAGGCGGCTTGCCACGGTTCGTGCGGTTAACCCCGTCGGACGTGCGGTCCGCCCTCGGGCATGGGTGTGTGTGTGTTGTCCTTAGAGTAAGTTAGTTAGGTTAAGTAGTGCGTAAGCCTAGGGACCGATGACGTCAGCGCTTTGGTCCGATAGGAACTTACCACCACCACCACCACCTTTCATCCACAGGAGGGGGGTCCCTCAGTTACTCAAAAAGCCCGAAAAGAAACTTCTTTTGAAAAACAGAACAAAGAGAAAAAACAGTTGCCATTTCACACTCCGGTTTCTGGGGTGAAAAGTTTTTTTTTTTGTGGTTTCAGGGCGCACAAGTACAATGGTCATTAGCGCCCAGACTAAGTTACGAATGCACCGAGAGGCACAAGGTTAAAACTGCAACTAAAAGGGACAACATTATAAAAGACGTATTAACAGGTACAGGATTAACAAAAACAACAGCATGATCAAACGTCCTTAGACAGGTGTGTCAAGTTGAAAAAACGAAGAACGCGAGCAGCAGCTCCTGGGTCATCCGCTAAAATGGCATCCAGAGTACATGGCAGGCCAAGATCAAGACGCAGTGTAGTAAAATCCGGACAGGACGTTAAAATGTGGCGGACCGTCAGTAATTGCTCACATGGACAGAACGGTGCCGGCGCAGCCGTCAGCAGATGGCGATGGCTGAACTGGCAGTGTCCAATTCGTAGCCGGGCCAAAACGACCTCCTCCCGCCGAGAAGGACGTGAGGAGGTCGTCCAAGCCGCGGGAAGAGGTTTCGAGACCCGAAGCTTGTTGTCCGTAAGTGCAGCCCAACCGGCATGCCACAGCGATAAAATGCGCCGACAAATGATGAAGGGACACAACAATAAGCCGTCCGAGGCTGGAGATCCGCAGCCTTGGCCGCGGCATCTGCAGCTTCGTTCCCAGGGATACCGACATGGCCAGACACCCGCATAAAGCTAACCGGAGAACCGTCGCCCACCAGCTACTGAAGAAAGCGTTGTATCCGGTGCACGAAAGGGGGAATCACTGAGACTCTGGATGGCCCTCAGAGAATCGGAGCAGATCACATATGCAGAATGTCGGTGGCCGCAGATGTAAAGAACAGCCTGGTCGAGGGCAAAGAGCTCAGCTGTGAAGACCGAACAATAGCCATGTAGCCGGTATTTGAAACTTTGTGCCCCGACAATAAAAGAACACCCGACCCCGTCATTGGTCTTAGAGCCATTTGTATAAATGAAGGTCATATTAATGAACTTCGAACGAAGTTCGACAAAACGGGAGTGGCATACCGAACCGGGGGTAACCTCCTTCGGGAGTGAGCTGAGGTCAAAGTGAAAGCGAACCTGAGCCTGGAGCCAAGGTGGCGCGCGGCTCTCGCCCACTCTAAAGGTTGCAGAGAGTGAAAAATCAAGGTTTTGAAGGAGGCGACGAAAGCGAACTCCAGGGGGTAGCAGGGCAGAGACATACAACCCGTATTGACGGTCGAGAGAGTCGTCAAAAAAGGAAAGATACGATGGGTGGTCGGGCATTGACAGTAGCCGACAGGCATAACGACAAAAGCAGTATATCGCGCCAGTAGGTGAGTGGCAATTCACCGGCTTCAGCATGAAGACTCTCGACGGGACTAGTATAAAACGCTCCGATCGCAAGGCGTAAACCCCGATGTTGTATGCAGTTGAGGCGGCGTAAGATGCACGGCCGTGCAGAGGAGTATACGAAGCTCCCATAATCCAGCTTGGAGCGGACGATCGACCGATATAGGCGAAGTAGGACGGTTCGATCCGCTCCCCACGACTGAGAACACGGGGGACATTTAGGGAACGGGTACAACGGGCAGCCAAATATGACACACGTGGAGACCAGCTAAGCTCCTGTCAAATGTAAGACCTAAAAATTTTGTTGTCTCCACGAATGGGAGACCAACGGGACCGAGTGGTAAGGAAAGTGGGAGAAACTCTTTGTAGCGCCAGAAGTTAATACAGACCGTGTTCTCGGCAGAAAAACGGAAGCCATTGGCGATACTCCAGGAGTAAAGACGGTCAAGGGAACGCTGAAGACAGCGCTCCAGGAAACATGTACGCTGTGCTTTGCAATAGATGGTAAAATCGTCCACGAAAAGGGAGCCTGATACATCAGCTGGGAGGCAATCCATTATTGGATTGATCGCTATAGCGAAGAGAGCGACGCTCAAAACTGAGCCCTGTGGCACCCCATTCTCCTGGCGAAAGGTGTGTGACAGGACAGAACCCACACATACCCTGAACTGTCGATCCATTAAAAAGGAACGAATAAAAAGAGGGAGGCGACCGCGAAGGCCCCATGTATGCATGGTGCGGAGAATGCCCGCCCGCCTTCTCCAAATCAAAGAACACAGCCGCGGTCGGGCGTTTCTGCAAGAAGTTATTCATAATGAAGGTCGACAAGGTAACCAGATGGTCAACAGCAGAGCGGCGCCTACGAAATCCACATTGTACATTGGTAAGTAGGCGTCGAGATTCGAGCAGCCAAACCAAACGAGAGTTAACCATTCGCTCCATCACCTTACAGACACAGCTGGTAAGCGGGATGGGTCGATAACTGGAAGGCAAGTGCTTGTCCTTCCCCGGCTTAGGAATCGGTACAACAATACACTCGCGCCAGCATGCGGTAACATGTCCTTCAATCCAGATGTGATTATATCTACGAAGAAGGAAACCTTTACCCGCAGGAGAAAGGTACTTCAGCATCGGAATATGAATAGAATCAGGCCCTGGAGCGGAGGACCGTGACCGGACAAGTGCATTTTCGAGTTCCCGCATGGTGAATGGGGCATTGTAACTTTCACGATTCGAGGAGCGGAAGTTAGGTGGGCTAGCCTCCTCTGCCTGTTTTCGGGGGAGGATGGTAGGGTGGTAATGAGCGGAGCTCGAAACCTCTGCGAAAAAGCGGCCGAAGGCATTGGAGACATCCTCAGGGGCCACAAGGACGTCATTCGCGACCGTCAAGCCAGAAACTGGTGAGTGGACCTTAGTGCCAGATAGCCGGCGCAGGCTACCCCAGACAACAGAAGAAGGAGTAAAACTGTTGAAGGTGCTTGTGAACGCAGCCCAGCTGGCTTTCTTGCTTCCTTTAATAATACGATCCAATTCGCCATCGTAGGGTGGCGTTTAAAGGTGCGTAAAGCACGTCGACGAGCACGTAAAGCGTCTCTACATGCTGCGGTCCACCAGGGGACCGGTACGCGACGTGAAGAAGAAGTAGTGTGAGGGATGGAATATTCAGCAGCAGTGAGAATGACTTCCGTGAGGTGTGCGACCTGACTATCGCAGCTTGTGAAGGTTTGATCCTGAAAGGTCGCCCTGGAAGAGAAGAGCCCCTAGTCCGCTTTGGAGATGTTCCAACTAGTTGAGCACGGAGAGGGGGTATGATGCAGGAGATGGATAACACACGGGAAGTGGACGCTCCAATATGTATCAGAAAGTGCATACCACTAAAACCGTCGTGCAAGTTGGGTAGTACATATAGAGAGGTCTAAATGGGAATAGGTGTGAGATGTGTCCGAAAGGAAAGTAGGGGCGCCAGTATTGAGGCAGACAAGATTGAGCTGGATGAAAACGTTTGCTAACAGGGAGCCCCTCGGACAGGATGCTGGACAGCCCCAAAGAGGATGGTGGGCATTGAAGTCTCCAGTTAACAAAAATGGTGCAGGTAGCTGAGCAATAATTTGCATCATGTCTGCCCTGGTAACGGCAGACGACGATGGAGTGTAAACGGTACAAATGTAAAATGTAAAAGTGGGGAGAGTAATGCGGACGGCAACTGCCTGCAGGCCGGTGTGCAATGTGATGGGATCATAGTAGATATCATCCCGGACCAGCAACATAACCCCTCCATGAGCCGGAATACCTGCCACAGGGGGTAAGTCAAAACGCACAGAGGTGTAGTGTGCCAAGGCAATTTGATCGCATGGGCGTAGCTTCGTTTCTTGGAGGGCTACGACGAGCGGACGGTGCAAGCGGAGCAGCAGCTTTAAGTCCTCTCGGTTGGAGCGAATGCTGCGAATATTCCATTGAATAAGTGCAATCGCGAGAAGGAGAAGATGCAAGAAGGGGTCACCTCGAAGGCCGCTGAGGGCCTGGCTTCGAGCGAGCACTGCCGCCGCTAGCAGGAGGCGGACAGTCATCGTCCATTTGTTCTATAGGTTCATCGGCCATCTTGTTAAGATGGCCGGGAGGGGGAGCTTCCTCCGCTGGTGAACGGTAAGATGTTCGGCTACCAGCGGTGCGGCCAGGCGAAACGGGTGACGGCCTGGGGTGGCAACTGCTGGGTGGAGCAGGAGAAGAAATGCGCCGTGGCGGGGAAGGAGAACTGTGCTTCCTATGATCCTTCTTGGAAGGTCGTTTTGTGGAAGTATTGGTCGATGGCTGGGAGTTCGAGGTACGTAGGAAGTCTGCACGAGACGGTTCCTTCTTGAAGGCCCGTGCATCTGACTTCTGGCTCTTCGTCTTGGCAGAAGCTGATGAAGGTGCTTGTGTCGGAGGGATGACGGGAGGAAGAGGAGACGTCGACCGGGCGATCTTAGCACTGGCCGAACGGACGACCGTAGTGCTGAAGGTCAGATCGCATGTCTGCGTCGCCATCTCCCTGGTAGTCCGAGGAGAGGCGAGGACAGTACTGTATTTCCCCGCTGGGAGCAGCGTGGGCTTCCTACTAGCAAATAGCTTACAAGCAGCCGAGGTGGACACTTTCTCTTTGACCCGAATTTCCTGTATACAGCGTTCTTCCTTGCAGATGGGACAGTCGCGGGAGGACGCTGCATGGTCACCCTGACAGTTCACACAACGAGGAGACGGAGGTGGACAGTCACTCTCATGGGCATCCCTGCGGCAAGTGACACATTTAGCAGCATTGGAACAAGACTGGCGAGTGTCATTAAAACGCTGACACTGGTAGCAGCGCGTAGGTGTCGGGACATAGGGGCGAACAGAAATAACCTCGAAGCCCGCTTTGATGCGCGACGGCAGCTGAACACTATCAAAGGTCACGAAATGTATCCGTGTCGGTACAAGGTCATTGTTGACCTTTTTTTGACCCTATGGAGAGCCGTGACGCCCTGCTCAGCGAGGAAAGACTGAATCTCCTCGTCAGTCAATCCGTCGAGTGGTCTAGTATATACCACACCACGAGACGAATTCAAAGTGCGGTGAGCCTCCACCCGGACAGGGAACGTGTACAGGAGTGTGGCCCGAAGCAGTTTTTGTGCCTGAAAGGCGCTCTCAGTTTCTAGTAACAAGGTACCGTTACGCAACCTGGTACAAGACCGATGCGGCTATGGCATCTACGCCCTTCTGGATAACGAAAGGGTTGACAGAGGAAAAATCCTTTCCGTCCTCAGATCGAGAAACTACGAGGAACTGTGGGGCAGGAGGTAGTACTTTTGTCACTGGTGGCTGGTCAAGTTTCCGTTTGTGGCCAGAAGTCAAGAGAGAAGAAGAAGAGAAATCCATTGCGGAGGAATCCCCCATGATTGCCAGCGTCTCCGATGGCGCTCCTTCTTTGTGGGGACCCTCTCAAAGGTCACTCCCGCCTTAGGTGATTGTTCACACCTCAGGTCACACCTCCAGATAAACGGACGGAGGGACGAATCGGCATGGTCGGAAGGTGTCATCTCAGGCAATCACCCCTCCCTGGGCCTGGCCTTTACCAGGGGGTACGTGCGTGGCTTACTTGTCTAACCAGGGCGGGGAATTACGCGTTACCCCGTCACCGGTTACGCGTGCGAACGCGTGGGTCGGCCTTCAGGCACGCACAGGGAGGAAGGAAGAAGAGGAAAAAGAAAGGAGAGAGGGAAAGAAAGGACAGACTGTCTCAAACGCCGAGGCTAAGACCAGAGAAGGCAAGGAGAAGAAGGCAAGGAGAAGAAGGCAAGGAGAAGAAGGCAAGGAGAAGAAGGCAAGGAGAAGAAGGCAAGGAGAAGAAGGCAAGGAGAAGAAGGCAAGGGAAAGAGTAAGTAAGACAGTGAGATGGAGAAGGACAAAGAAAGGAACCAACTAAAGGAAGGAAGAAACCAGAAGAAGTGAAAAACCAAAATGACCGCAAATATAGGTCGTGGAACCGTCCGTCTCCAGACGCAGGTGCTAACTACCCCCTTGAGGGGGAGGGACTCCTTTTCGTCGCCTCTTACGACAGGCAGGAATACCTCGGGCCTATTCTAACCCCCGGACCCGCAGGAGAATGGGTTGAAAAGGAAAGCCCTCGTTGCACTCTATGGCCAGTTGAAATCAATACTGCTCGACAAAAGCGGTAGGATATTCAACGTTGATGAGACTGGTCTTGTTCTCAGTAGCCATGTGGAACTACTACAGAGTAAAGGGACGTTGTAGGATACTCAACGTTGATGAGACTGGTCTTGTTCTCAGCAGCCACGTAGAACTACTAAAGAGTAAAGGGACGTTGTAGGATACTCAACGTTGATGAGACTGGTCTTGTTCTCAGCAGCCACGTAGAACTACTAAACAGTAAAGGGACGTTGTAGGATACTCAACGTTGATGAGACTGGTCTTGTTCTCAGCAGTCACGTAGAACTACTAAAGAGTAAAGGGACGTTGTTTGGGTGACATGTAAGGAAAGGGGACGAAATTGACCGCAGTGGTCTGCGGTAATGCCACAACGATGTTCACTCCTCTGTTCGTTGATGCAAAGGAATCGAGCTTAAAATGATTTCGATAATGGACCGCCAACAGGATCATCTATGCACGTGACAGAATCAGCCTCGCTTAAAGAAAGTGCATTTTGTGCGTTGATAAACATTTTCATCAGCGGCACCAGAATTGCTTCTGACGGACAGACACATAACACAAACAGAACTCGCCAGTGCTCTTGAAAGTTGTGTAGAATTGATAGTGTGGCTTTGTGCCTTCCAGCGTTATGATAAGACAGTATTAAAGACACTAAACATATTCCATCATCAGATAGCCTGTCATCAATTAGCGTTCAACAACCCACACCAGGCGATAACGAAAACGTAATTTGAAAATCATATTCAAACAGAAATTCTGCAAGAGGTTTTAGGGGGACGGGACTTGGCTGGAAATTCCCGAAGAAAATGTAATATGTTAAACAATTCGGGGAAAATTCAGTGACCAACTTCAGCAGCGAACTGTGAAAGTTCAAAACAAAGAGGGGTCGGAAGCACCAAGATAACGTACTTTCCGAAAAAAAACTTCATCAGATGACTAAGCACCGATGTTGAATTAAGAGGCTTGTTGCAGAAATGTATGGTGGGTGTAATGAAATGTTCGCTGCCTGAGCCAGAGTATACGGAAAACTGTTTACTTTATGGGTACCGAACTTACAGGAAAGACGTTCAGATTGTGCCCTGGCAGATTTGCTACGTCAGTAGTGTCAGTGCCTGGACTTGTGATACGGCGACATGATGTTGAAATACAGGCATCGGTGTGCATTACAGTCGCAGACAGTCAGCATGGGACTGGACAAGAAGAGGAGGGCTTTACTCGTACAGCTGTTTCATCAGAACAACTGCAATAGTGTTGCACCTCTTCACGAGTACCGGCGAATTAAAGGAATACGGAGATGTCCTCCTTCCGCAACGGGGTTGAAGCACACCTTTCGGAAGCTCGAATTAACTGACAATTTAGGAATTGCTCTTGGTAAAGGTCGGCCAGTTACGCCACAAGTTGTTGAAGAAGCCAGTGTTGCAATGACTGAGAATGCTGGAAGGAATGTGGGATCTTCAACAAGTGCACGGGGTGTCACGACAGCTCAACATTCCATAGTCCACCAATCGAAAAAGTTATGCGAACAGTTGTGAAATTGTATCTGATGCGGTTCCAGGCTGTCGTAAATGCAGATGGTCGTCACATTGAGCAACGTTTTTGCCATGGAACGTAATTATTTTGCACAGTTAACAACTATTACCCTCTCATGTGGAAATTTGAATGTTTTTCTTTCAATGGTTTACCCACTTGTTTTCTCTCCCTCATATCAAAAAATGGTTTAAATGGCTCTGAGCACTATGCGACTTAACTTCTGAGGTCATCAGTCGCCTAGAACCTAGAACTAATTCAACCTAACTAACCTGCCGAGGCAGGATTCGAACCTGCGAACGTAGTGGTCGCTCGGTTCCAGACTGCATAGCCTAGAACCGAACGGTCACTCCGGCCGGCTCTTCCTCATATCCTTACAAATGTTTCCAAAATCTTCATTGTTCTACGATCACTTGTTTTTCCTGCGGGGCCTCTCAAATAGCGAATGTTGTTATAACCATTTAGTACATACCATCATGAGTTTTATTCAGTTTGCATACAAACGTATCGTTAATGTGCAAAATAGTTTTCCCAATATTAGCATCTGTTTCTTTATAAATGGGACTTAAAATTTAAAGTACACATTTATCCCCGAGTAACTTAGAGCTATATGTCGTCACCTAGATTGTTTTAATTTTACTTGTGCAATGTGCGTGATGTTAGGCACTGTTTGCCTGCTATTTGTCACAATTAAAGCAGATAAAGGAAAATACTTCACAGGCCAGGATGGCCGAGCGGTTCTAGGCGCTACAGTCTGGAACCGCGTAACCGCTACCGTCGCAGTTTCTAATCCTGCCTTGGGCATGGATGTGTGTGATGTCCTTTGGTTAGTTAGGTTTAAGTAGCTCTAAGTTCTAAGGGACTGATAACCTCAGATGTTAAGTCCCATAGTGCTCAGAGCCATTTGAACCTTTTTGAAAATACTTATATTTGCTGTTAATGAAGCCTAGTAGGCTGGGGCTAAATTTTAAGTGGACCTTCCAGTCATGTTGGACATATTGAAAGTTCCCCATGGTCTCAAGCTGTTTAATTCCTCAACCTAGAATGTCAGCACATACGCTGCAGCATGGTCTATTATCTGTTATCTTCGCATATATGATTCAAATGGCTCTGAGCGCTATGGGACTTAACTTCTGAGATCATCAGTCCCCTAGAACTTCGAACTACTTAAATCTAACTAACCTAAGGACATCACACACATCCATGCCCGAGGCAGGACTCGAACCTGCGACCGTAGCGGTCGCGCGGCTCCAGACTGTAGCGCCTAGAATCGCTCGGCCACTCCGGACGGCTCTTCGCATATAAGCTTGAAAGATATGATTCATATCTTTGCTCAGATTCTGTTCTGGGCACATGCTGTGCCTGAAGCAGTTTTCGCTCAGTTTCTGATCAAGCGAAGTAGCTTTCAGTGGTGGCAGAAATCGCGAAACTTTTCCCATGAATAAATCCGAGTCTGTAAACCCCCTTTTGGCGGTTAACGATGATACGAGCCATATATCTTTCTGGCTACGTTGCGAAAGCCGCACGTAAAAACTGAAGCGTTCGGTAAGGATGCTGCTCTATCTTGCCCTTAAAAGTTGTCGGGGCCCGCCTGCCACTGACTTGGGCCGTGGATCCGTCTGGTTGCCCCGCAACGAGCTTCGTGTCCCGCGTGTGGGATGGCAGACTGGGAGGTGCGGCCAGATACGGGCGTCCGGCGCCCGGCGCCCAGCCAGAAGCAGCCGCCATCGACCGGCCCGGCGCACCGGCCAAGTGCCGTCGCAGTTGTAAACTTCCTCCTCCCACCCGCTGTAAGCGATCCCGCCCCGCGATAGCACCCGTTCCCGAAAGTAATATAGAAAGATACTGCACCAGAGTTGCGCCCGACAAAGTAACTTAAATTACTTTCCTTCCGGCCGTTTTCTCCAGTCCCGTCCATTCGTTCCGCCTTACGCGACGATTAGTTTGTTTCTAACGGCAGCTGGGAACTCTTTAATGAGTCCGTAAAGACGAAGAGTGCGCCAACACTCCAGAACCTGCTGCACTTGCTCTTCTCTTGCCGCGTTATAACGTCCTCATTGCAACAATTAGTTCATTACAGGCGGCGAAGCGCTGTCTCCATTCTCAGCGTTTCACAGCTAATTGCATCACGTGATTGTTGCACCCGCAACACAAAGTGTGCAGTCCAAAGGTGAAGATCTTCAATATGCGGCGTATCAGTTCGACGACATCAGGGTTCGAGCAGTGCACTGAAAAACTTGGAAACGTAGCAATGGAACTCCAAAACTAACTATATGCTCGATGCAATTAAGTTAATATATCAGTGTGAAGATCAACGAGAACACGTCCAGTTATTATGGATCAAGGGATTCTCTGCTACACTATGTGATCAAAAGTATCCGGATACCTGGCTGAAAATGACTTACAAGTTCGTGGTGTCCTCCATCGGTAATGCTGGAATTAAATATGGTATCGGCCTACCGTCAGCCTTGATGACAGCTTCCACTCTCGCAGGCATACGTTCAATAAGATTTCTTGGGGAACGGCAACCAAATGTTCACTCAGTGCTGGACTGAGGAGAGTTATCGATTTCGGTCGGTGAGGCCTCGCACGAAGTCGACATTCCAAAACATTCCAAAGGGGTCACAGAACTGCCTGAACCTCTGATTCAAACCATCCACTCGGCTCTGCACCAAAGGACCACAGTCGGTTCTGTCGACGATGCTGCAGATGGTGAGCTCCGCCTTAATCTCGCAAGCAACATTGTAAGTCTTTACCATTTCCGTTAGCTGCCCAAAACCAGAGAGAATCTCCTCCGGTCCAAAGCGACACAAGTCGCTGGTACATGGGCCATCATCTGGAGTTTGCTGCATTTTGTACTCTTCATGGCATCCTGAAGCACCCTTTCCACACCCAGAGTGACTTCCCTCCGGTATACAGCAGCCTCAAGCTGTGTGACGGAAGCCAACACCACCGGGAGCTGCGAGCGAAGGGTCACCAACTCAGCTCACATCTGTACACAGCATTCACAGTGCCTATCCACTCTGAAGTCGCTCCTGTTTGAAACTCGTAAAAATATGCAGTAAAAGAAACAGTGTACTCGCCTTATGAGCAGCAGGAACCCGAGCGGCTCTGTCACTGGCGGTCTAACCGACACTGAGCTATTCTAAGCAAAACAGACAAAAGTATGGCTCCATTATGTGTAGATGACAATGGGAAGATCTGGTACAGAAGAAGGTTGAAGTACCTGGAGGAACATCTTGAAGGATGTGTGTAAAGTACTTGTGTATTATGTGTATACTGATATTTGCCGAAAATATCGTTTCATTCATGAAATAAAAGAGGTGTTACCTATTATGCTACTCATTCTGTATATTATGGCGTCTGTTGTGGTGCCCGCATGAGAATCAAAAAAGAAGGAAGATTTAGGGTTTAACGTCCGATCGATAGTGAGGTGGTTAGAATAGAAGCACAAGCTCCGGCTGCGGAAGGATGATGAAAGGAAGTGTTATAGGCCCTCTTCGTCGCTGGGTGCAACTGGTGTACTGTACTGTATACGAGTCCTACGCGTACCGCAGAAGCCGTATGTTCTGGTGGACATACCGTTAAGAGCACAAAATGCCCAAGATCCCTATAGTAAATCAAGGGAGAAATTTATTGATGCCGAATGCAAGAAGAGTGTGAAACAGTGTTAGAAGAAAGTCAAAAATCTCTCTGGTTAATTAATTGTCAATATCAATGAAATTCTCCAACAGCCGTTTAACTAAGATGTTATTTTACTGTATTTTGACGACAACCAGTTTCGGCATTCCACTGTGCCATCTTCATGCCGCTTATGCAGCTCCCAAAATAAACGATAATGCCATACAGTGCCTTATATCACTGGATTTCGTGAATTCAAACCGTTTCACAAATGCTTCATTCGAAGACTTGGTAGTAGCTGCATTACCGCTTGAATTCACGAAATCTAGGTATGTATAACATTGTATGGCATTATTGTTTATTTTGAGAGATGCATGTGGGGCCTGAAGATTGCATAGTCGAACGCCGAAACTGACTGTCGTCAAAATAAGATAAACTAACATCTTGGTTACAAGGCTGCTGGAGAATTTCATTGATACTGACAGTCAAAAATCCTGTCTGTGCGCTTTTAGCCCTTATTGCAACGTAGCGTTTAGCTCTCCTGTCTTGGTTTTATTTTATGAGGACAGTAATGTTCGTAATGAAAGCAATTAATTTGTGACCATTTTTCCCCTAAAAACTCTGTTTCCTCCTGCACCCATGCAAGTGAAATGCAATGGAGTAATGTTAGGTGACCTTGGTGACCAATATACTTGCTGGATTCATTGTTTAATTGATTGTGTATGTTACAACCACTGAAGTGTTACCTGAATTGTTCAATCGTGCTGAAGAAAGGTGTGCAGTCTTTTAACGGTAGAGACCTCGTGTGATAACAGAGAAAACTGATTTTGCAAGGAATCTGTGTGTGTGCTACATGTTTAGTGTGACATCAAGTCCATTTAATCAGCTGTCGGTCACAATGCTTGATATATTTACCCAAAGAAGAGTTGAAGCTGTGTTAAGACAGTCGTATAAAGACACGCTGCGTCACCAATATGTAATTAATGCCATAAAATGCAAATTTTACTTAGTAGCGGAAAGGCGTCAGGACCAGATGAGATACCTATCAATGTCTACAAAGATTATGAGAAAGAATTTGCTCCCTTTCTAGCAGCAGTTTATCGTTGGTTGGTGGCATGGGTCTGGGAAAAAACTGTAGGACAGATGCACAATATTACATACTGTACATACATTGTTGATGCCAATCTGTTGTGGAGTTACACAACATGTTTTGTGCCAAAGAATTATAGCATTTTTTAGAACGAAAATCTCCTCTATAAAAATCAACATGCATGCTATAAACAGAGATCTTGCGAACCTAAGCTCGCTCGCTAGCTCCATGAAATCCATAGCGCTGCAGAAGGCATTTGGCACCGTTCCGCAGTACCATTTACTGAAAGTAACACCAGGTTATCGAGTATCAGACCAGATTCTCGGGTAGATTCAAGACTTATTTGCAGGTAGAACTCAACACGTCGCTATTAATTGAACAAAATGACAGGTGTAAAGGTAATTTCCGGAGTACCCCAAGGGAGTGTGATAGGACTGTTGCTGCTTACAGTTAATATAGATGATCGGGTAGAAACCGCCGGGAGCTCTTCAGGACATTTCACATTTGATGTGGTTATCTATAACAAAGTACCTACGGCAGAAGATGAATGGTTCAGGTTCTCGCAGTTGACCCTGAAGGTAAATAAGTTTAACACGTTTCGCACAAATAGGAAAAGAAACCCACTACTGTACCACTACACTATTATTGAGAAAACTACTGGAAAGAGAAAAAACGTAAAACGTCTAGGAGTATCTATGCAGGGTGATCTTAAATGGAATGACCACATAAAACAAATAGTGGGAAAAGCACATGACAGACTGAGATTCACAGGAAGAATCTTAAGGAAATGTGGGTCAACCACGAAGGACGTTGCTTACAAGGCATTTGCTCGTCCGACCCTTGAACACAATTAATCAATGTTGGATCCTTGTCAGGTAGGAGAGGTAGAGGTAGTGATAGAGGAGATCCAACGAAGAGCGGCGCGTTTCGTCACGGAATCGTTTAGCTGGCGCGCGGACGTTACCGAGGTGCTCAACACCCTCCATTTTCAGAGGTAACAAGAGAGGTATTGAGCATCGCGAAAACGTTTACAATTGAAATTTCGAGAGAACACTTTCCGGGAAGAGTCGGACAACATATTACTTCTTTCCGCATACATCTCACATAATGACCACGTCGGGAAAACTCGAGAAATTAGAGCTAATGCAGAGGCTTACCGACAGTAATTTCTCCCACGCGCCATTCGCCAGTGTAGCAGGGAAGGGGGACGGACGCTATCATTTAGTGGTACCAGAAGAGGTGCCTTTCAGAGTTTGATGTGGGTATAAATGTAAAATATTTTCGTTAGAGTCCAGTGTGGATGAAATTAATCAATTATCCATTAAACATCGACTATATACTAACCGTCAAACCTCGTCATCCGTGTGGTAGTGCTTTACGCGATGCCATGAGAGGGAGAAAAGACATTTTACCCGAATAGACTGTTGCAAAGTGGGAAGCAATTGTTTTAGTCTCATGAATTACAAGCAATTTTTCTGAAGCATCAACCGTAGTCTAACTGATATATTGTGTCTGGAAAATGTGAGGCAGGATGATCGCGACCGATGGTGACGGTGCACTTGCACTTATTGTTAGCTGTTGGTCAGCAGTTCGTGGTCTTGTGGTTAGAGCTGCTGACTCTCGATCAGGATGATCCGGGTTCGATTCCCGGTCGGGGTTTCTCTTCGCATGTGTGTGTGTGTGTGTGTGTGTGTGTGTGTGTGTGTGTGTGAGAGAGAGAGAGAGAGAGAGAGAGAGAGAGAGAGAGTGTGTGTGTGTGTGTGTGTGTGTGTGTGTGTGTGTGTGTGTGTTTTCCTCATCATTTCATTACCTTCATCATCGCCAAAGTGTTGTCAAATAAAAAGACTGCACCAGGCCGCTGAACTCCCGAAAAAAGGGACTACCGGCCAAAATTGCCATACGCACATTTCATTGTCAGCTGTTGCCTGCTGTGGAGACAGAATAGCCAAATTCATCACACAAGATTTATTTTCTGTTTTCGCTAGAGAAACGTACAGCAGTCATAAAGAAAAATTATTTATTACTGCCGCCCGGAAAAGCTGAAGCACCTGATGGAACTGCATGAAGCGAACAATGGCTGGGAAAGAAAAATCGTTACTGGCAAGCTTTTCCTGCCTGCGGCCAACATTTGTCTTTTGTCTCGCTATCAGCAGAATTACGGCCGCCGCCACAAACCACACGAGCTTTACAGCGCAACCGTAGGAAATGCAGAAATACGGTGCCCCATGACCGTATTTATAGCCTAAATCTTTCTGCGTGCCGTGTTTCGCGAGATTAGCGACGGTGTCGCTACGTCGATAGAAATGACGATACCTTGATGTTCTTTCGGCATTCCTTTTCTAAGGCAGCCGAAGAAATCAAAAGTAGGTATTTGACGCCGGAGTGCTATTGACATGACAGTTATACCGAGGGACCAGGTGAGAAGTTCTTTGGAAAACATCTACTGTTGTAACTGCTTATTCGGAGATTTAGTGTATTCGTATGTATAGTGACGTACAATTACGCGGTGAAAACGGTAACTGCTTGTCGGCTAGACATCGCTAGATTTGAGGCTGGAGGGTGTAGGAAATTTCATTTTATTCTGAAGGGCTCCCAGTGTCGTCAGTAGAACTACCGGAGCAGTGGCTCTATCGCAAAAAGGCGCAGATGAACTAGACCGTGTTTTTGGTATCAATGATCTTTCCCTGATTTACACGCGTTTAGAGAGACCATTCTAAATCAGCATTAGAAACTGATTTTAACATGCCACAAATAGCTAGATGAGCAGCCAAAAATGCATGTACCCCAGTAATGTATGTGAACGAAGTCACCACTTTTCTACTGCTAGCATTTCATGTTGCTTTCAGAATTCTGAATACTAAATAACATACCAAAAGGGGATGTAACTGATGGGTAACGCACGCTTACATACAAGTAGCAGTTTTCGGTAGTCTTCTCATGAACCTCTTCTAGTCAGTATCAGAAAAACAAATGCTCCGATACACACTCGCAATGTTTGTAGTTCAAATAAATCATCGTTAATCATTTATAGATTTTTCGTCCGTGGTGCTGTGGCTGATAGAATGATAGACTGTCTCCAGAGGTCCCAGGTTCAACCTCGCGTAGGGCATTCTCTCCAGGACGCCTTCTGTTCCATTGAGACTACTATCAGATTGGATATCCTGGATCTTTTACGGGGGTACAAGGCGGCCCATTCACCCCCTAGTGCCGTGGCGAACGAAAGACTGTGCTCTACTTGCAAATAGGTCAGCAGCCCGCTCACAGGTTGAGCGCCGCAAACGTTTCTTTTTATTTGTTGACTTTGGTTATGGGTGTTCACAGATGTGTATAAACTATTAAAAATCTCTGTATTCAGAATCTGGAAAGTGTTTTTCTTTCGCTGATCTTTTCGGAAGTTCTAGTACGTAAAGTAGAACGATATGCTGTCAAATTTTGAATTTTGTCTAACTTACTCAAAACCACTTCGTGACGAAACTTTTCTATTCTCATTGTTTTCCACGACAGGGAACTATTAATTTGGTATAATGATGGCCACCAGTTTCTTTCATACTGTGCTTCCTGCAACCAACTGAGCAAGTTTGAAAGGGGTCAGAATGTGGCGTTCCGAGCGGCGGCATCGTCTTTAAGGGGAGTTTCCATACAAGTAGGACGTGTCCAGCAGCTGTACATAGATGCTGGTATCAGTGATCACGAGAATCTTCTCACACCCGTAGACGAAGTTCTGGACGTCTAAGCAACACAGACACCCGCCAGTATTCTAAGGGCATCAGTGGCAGATCGTACAGCTACCACTGCAGCGATAAGAGGGCTTGTGAGTCCAGACATGTCAATACGAAATGTTGCGAACCTGTTGTTAGCGGGTACGCACTCCTCCAGCCTGTCATCCACCCACCGCCTCGACTGTAGGCGTCAGAAGGTCATTTGAAAGATGGGATGTCTCGTAGAATGTATTGGTCCAGGATACACTGGCATCATCGCATGCTTTAGCCCCTGGAGTGCGATAAGCTAAAACTCTCAATTTTGGTGTTTCTTCATGGGACACTAACAAGAGCCCGGTACGTGCAGAATGTTTTTAGACCCGTTCTTTTGCCTTTCTTGTAACAGGAAGGTTGTGTATTATTCCAACAGGATAACGCTCGATCACACACTGCCGTGAAACTCAACACACCCTGTGAGATATACAGTAACTTCCCTGGCCACCACGATCTCCGGACTTGGCTCCAATCGAGCAGGTGTGGGATATGAGGGAACGGGAAGTGACTTGTGCGACTCGTCAACCAACAACTGGTATCAGTGATGAACAGGTCGAGCGGGTGTGGCATTACGTATCCCAGGACAGTATTCGCCATCTCTACGATCGACCAGATGCCAAAGTCAGCGCCTGCATTGCCGAACGTGGAGGCTACACCACGTACTAATACGAGTGATTCAGGATGGATCGATACCTGGTACCTCTTAATGTATTGTGCTACTGGTCTATAAATGTGGTCATTTCACGTATTCGATATGCACTATTGTAACAATAAATCTGGAGTGAACATGTAAAGTTTGTTGGTGATTCTACTGTATATTTTCATAAATAAATTGTTTATATGCAAACTGATCTGTAGCGTAGCTGAGAACCGGACAAGGGTACATCTAGAACCGGGGGCTCAAGGATGCAACAGCATGTTACGCCTACAAAGGCGGCCAACGCAACCCGCCGAACATCTTACGCAATCTTGGGAGCGCGCCAGCGGTGGACTTAGCGCACTCTCTAAAAGAGTGTACTAAAATTTTCTGGCAGTGTATCTGGGGTATAACAGAGTTCCAGCCTCTTTTCGAGATACCTGGAATTTAATTAAAACACTCATGCCGAAACTTAACACCCAGATGTCATAGTCAAAAGAATATGAAATTGTTACACGATTGGATACTGTGCAAGGCACGTACGCTTCACAGGCCTACAGTGATATTACTTGGTCAGGCACTGAACGCTCATCTTTAAATGTTTGCTCCATATTTTTCATTAACGTTTCTTTAACTGTAATAACGACTTCGTTACGTTACAGCATTGAACCGTACGAGATCATTGCAGCATTTGTTAAGACGTTACATAAACTCACAAGAGCTGCCAACATGATTAACGTGGAAGTAAATATCATCGGAGTAGTGAAGCAACTTAAATTACTTAATAAAAGCAAGTCTCCTGGTCCGGACTGTATACCAATTGGGCTCCTTTCAGAGTATGATGATGCACTAGCTCCATACATAAACAGTCATATAGAAATGTTCGCTCGACGAAAGATCTGAACCCAAAGACTGGAAAGTTCCACAGGTCACACCCATATTCAAGAAAGGTAGTAGGAGTAATCCACTTGACTCACAGTCAACAGTGGCAGAGCGGCTCCAGGCGCTTCAGTCCGGAACCGCGCTGCTGCTACGGTCGCAGGTTCTAGTCCTGCCTCGGGCATGGATGAGTGTAATGTCCTTAGGTTAGTTAGGTTTAAGTAGTTCTAAGTCTAGGGGACTGATGACCTCCGATGTTAAGTCCCATAGTGCTTAGAGCCATTTGAATCATTTTCCAACACAGTCAACATGAGTTTAGAAAACATAGTTATTGTGAAACACAACTAGCCCTTTATTCGCATGAATGGCAGAGTGCTATTGACAAGGAATTTCAGATCGATTTCGTTTTTCTGGATTTCCGGAAGGTACCACTGTACCACACAAGCGGCTCGTAGTGAAATGACGTGCTTATGGTATATCGTCTCACTTATGTGACTGGATTTGTGATTTCCTGTCAGAGAGGTCACAGTTCGTATTAATTGACGGAAAGTCATCGAGTAAAACAGAAGTGATTTCTGGCGTTCCCCAAGGTAGTGTTACAGGCCCTTTGCTGTTCCTTATCTATATAAACGATTTGGGAGACAATCTGAGCAGCCGTTTTAGGTTGTTCGCAGATGACGCTATCGTTTATCGACTAATAAAGTCATCAGAAGTTCAAAACAAATTGCAAACCGATTCAGAAAAGATATCCGAATCCTGTAAAAATTGGCAGTTGACCCTAAATAATAAAAAATTTTGAGGTCATCCACATGAGTTCTAAAAGGAATTCGTTAAACTTCGGTTACACGATGAATCAGTCTATTCTAAAGGCAGTAAATTCAACTAAATACCTAGGAATTACAGTTACAAACAACTTAAATTGAAAGGAACACACAGAAAATGTTGTGGGGGAAGGCTAACCAAAGACTGCATTTTATTGGCAGGACACTTAGAAATTGTAACAGATCTACTAAAGAGACTACGCTTGTCCGTCCTCTTTCAGAATATTGCCGCGCGGTGTGGGATCCTTAACAGATAGGATTGACGGAGTACATTGAAAAAGTTCAAAGAAGGGCAGCACGTTTTGTATTATAGCGAAATGTGGGAGAGAGTGTCACTGAAATGATACAGGATTTGGGCTGGACATCATTAAAACAAAGGCGTTTTTCGTTGCGACGGAATCTTCTCACGAAACTCGAATCACCAACTTTCTCCTCCGAGTGCAAAAATATTTTATTGACGCCGACCTACATAGGGAGAAACGATCACCACGACAAAATAAGGGAAATCAGAGCTCGTACGGAAAGGTATAGGTGTTCGATCTTTGCGCACGCTATACGAGATTGGAATAATAGAGAATTGTGAAGGTGGTTCGATGAAACCTCAGCCAGGCAGTTGAATGTGATTTGCAGAATATCCATGTAGACGTAGATGTAGATCTAGAAGGGCAACAACGAACTTCCACGCTCCATCATTTGCCACCACATTCTACCGCTTCCTGTGCGATACATTTCAGCAGCCCGTTAAAGGTCCAACCACCAAGTTTCAGTCGTAGTATAAACAATTCGGGGGAAACAAACAGAAATATACATTGCTGTTCATCTAGTGCAACCACACGAGGACAGTGCTTCGCCGCAAAGCTAGTTTACACTATTTATAAAAATGCGCTCGCCAGTGTGACCACAAAAACGTGGCAAAAGTTGTGTAAGAAGCTTAAAAGGAAAAGTCCGGGAAAAAAAGTATGAGCCTGCTACAGCTGTTAACTCAGTGAGCAACAAAATTTGGTACCCTGCGGTGCACCAGGACACCTCTCTATGTTTCTTTTTATTGCCCATTGCTTGGGGCATATGCAATGCATTAGAACAATGAAAAATCAGTCGCTGTTCCCTCGAAAGCTGTAAAATGGGAATGGGAAAAAGACTCAGTATAGAGAGAGAAGGATATATATATACATACATAAAGATAGAGAAGGAGTGGGAAAGAGACATAGATAGATAGACAGATAGACAGATAGATAGATAGACAGAGAGATAGAGAGACAGAGAGACAGAGAGAGAGAGAGGGACAGAGAGAGAGAGAGAGAGAGAGAGAGAGAGAGAGATGGTGGTGTGATAAATTTTGTCTACTGTCAATTCACGTTCAGACATTTTGTTTCCTCTCCATTTGTCTCTACTGCTCGTTAGCGGCGGATGTAGAAATAATAATAGCTTTGTTTCTGAACAAAAATCAAGTAGGTTTAAAACAATGTTAACAGGGTACTCTATCCACATTGACCGGTGATGAAACTAGTCAATATGGATAGAGTACTACGTCAACATGGTGATAACGTCCATGCATTCACTGCCGCATATAGAAAATGAACATTTGAGCTGAATGGAGAGCAATGAATTTATATAATAAATTCAGAATTAGCAGATACGCATTTTTTCATTGCTTGAAGCGAAGTGTAAAAGCTGTTAGTTCACACTTATCGGAAAAAGTCATTTGAAACAGCCAAGTAGGAGCGTACAGACAGCTCATTCAGAGAAATGCAGTATCATTAATTTTTTAAATTTAATTTTTTAAAAACAAGTTATAACTTCACACATCAGATTAATAGGAGGGGCGATGCAACAGTCACACCTACTCTGTAAGCAAAAAAATACGACATTTCTTCTTACCCAGTGGCCTGCACTGCAAATGAGTTAATTTTTCCTTTCTGGCACTTGAAATTCCAGGGGCCAAAAACTAAAGCAGAAAATTTGTCTCATATCTGTTAACGGGCATTGTGCATAACGTGTGCGGAGGACAGCTATTCAAGAAACGTTTTGCTTCTCGTACGCGCAATCCTTTTCCCCAAGGTGGGTTGGCCATCGTCACATAGGGGCCAAAGAGTGGACTGTCGCTAGCTTTGTGTCTCAACAGTCAGTATCTAGTATGCTTCCTCAGAGTGCGTTGAAGTTTTCCAGCATGGACTGATTCACCAGGAATACTCCCCTAGACTAAATTTCCCCGATTTGATCATCTCCCTTTATATTGTTCTATCAGTTAATGCAGCGCACAGTGGTCACGGCCATTTGTGAAATCTGACGTTCAGTTGTTTATGCAGCAGACGGTTCAATAATTATTTTTAGATATTTATAAAGGTTAAATGTGGGTCTCTGTCCTAAATTTGACCCAAGTGTCCATTTTGGAGTTCCAAATGACCAGGACCAGGATTTTCGAGAAGTATAATTTCTCTTGCGAACTCACGAAGCCAGTGTCAACCTGGAAGTAACATTCTCTTCAGCAAAGGGTGGCAGAGGACAGTTGTATTTCTGGACTGTCCTTTTCTGAATCGCGTTGTATCAAGATGCGATATATACATCTCGTCAGGCGCATCCCGTTGTTTTGTTAATCCGCAGTAATGCTTCTTAAAACTCGCCCATTGTTGACAGTGGAACGTCCAAATAACTGCTTACTTGTACAATGCGTATTCAAAAAGTAACGAGAGTTTTTTTAATAATTTTATTTACCCTCTTTAAAATAGTGCAATATACATGTTCTATATATCTGCCAGAGCTTTTTTTAACCATCTAAATATTTCTGAAACCCGTTCATTGGGATAGCTTTTGGCGCTATCCATGATGTGCTTTTAGTCTCAGTTTTTGCTTGTGAAACGAGGGCCCTTTGAGGTACTTTTTCTACATTCTTGAGAACAGAAAATGACACATAGGAGAATATTTGGCGAGTATGGAGGCTGAGGTATCATTAACAATATTGTTTTAGCCTAAAATGTTCAGACAACGAAGTATCAGCACATGCAGGTGCAAAACCCGTGAATTGATTCGCGACAAGTCAGAGCTTTTGTCTAACATTTATGGGACATAAATTCTGCACCGGCAACCCTTTCGCAGTTACGGACGGCTATAGAGGAAGCATGGCTCACTATTTCAGCACGGGACTTCCAACGACATGTTGAGTCCATACCGTGTCGAGTTGCTGTACTACGTCGGACAGGAGGAGGTCCTAAACGATACATCTACATCTACATCTACATTAAAACTGGGCAAGCCACCCAACGGTGTATGGCGGAGGGCACTTTACGTGCCACTGTCATTACCTCCCTTTCCTGTTCCAGTCGCGTATGGTTCACGGGAAGAATGACTGCCGGAAAGCCTCAGTGGGGGATATACAACGACTTTTGTCGCCTCTGTGTTATATGGACGCGTGGAGCGCATTCCTGAGTCTTGTCGGTGAATTGTGTATGGTTTGGAGTCCGTTATTGCCGCGAACGTGTTGACATCCCTGTGGGCTAAACATCTCGTGAGGTCGGCAGCCTGACTTGTGGTGTGTGTTGATGACTCAGAGATGCTGGATGGAATTCGAACAGTCAGCCACTCAAACATTTGGGTGCAGCAAACTTGGCTGGGGAATCCGTCTCACAGCAGGACTACAGATTTTATAGTGAGAACACAGTTCAAGCGACGGAGAGAAATTTTTAATTTGATAAGCAAGTGTGATGGCCTGATATACCGTGGGTCGTGTATGCACTCGTTTGTTTCTGTGATGCAATTTTGAGCACATTTTTTGACATGTAGCAAACGTGAACAAATCATTAAATTTAAATTTAAATGTAGGTATTCTGTTGTCGTACTGTTGAGCGGCGTGGTACTTAGTGTCTGTACCATACAAACTCCGCTATTTCTACTGTTTTGGGGCTGCATTCTCAAGTAATTGCTAGAATAGTTTCTTGGCGTTTACACTTCTTGTGCTCGCCAACTTTGCCCCACTCATTGCCCATTGGTGTATGTGTTTTCTTGTTTTAGTGATACTAACTGGCTGTGCGGTTCTAGGCGATTCAGTCTGAAACCGCGCGACCGCTACGGTCGCTGGTTCGAATCCTGCCTCGGGCGTGGATCTGTGTGATGTCCTCAGGTTAGTTAGGTTTAAATAGTTCTAAGTTCTAGGCGACTGATGACCTCAGAAGTTAAGTCGCATAGTGCTCAGAGCCACTTGAACCATTTTTGATACTAACTAAAATATTAACGCAGTTTGTAAGTTGCAGGGGATCTAATGGTCTTTTCATAATTATTATTGTATTTAAATCAAGAGCGAACCAGGAAGTGGGCCTTGCCGTATTGTCTTGTGTGCCTCCAAGTGGAATTAAGTTCACTGCTATTTCAAAGTAGGAAACAAGAGGCACTTTGGCGTTCTGTTTAATCCAGCATACACCTTTGAACTGAGGTATCTTACATCACTGTAAAACAGTAGATTCCTTGCTGTAAGTTCATTGCCGTTATACTGCATTTGAATGTGCCCACATTTTGTGCTACTATTGCGTTGTGTGTTAGTACGTCTGCCTCTGCTGCCACAGTGAGTTTAAGTTGATGCATCTAGTGTCTGCACTGCTGGCTGCACGCTGCCATTAAGTGTTTTAACTGTTAGTTCATGTAATTGGGCATTTAACTTAATTTAGTTGCTCAAGGTGGTTCTCTGTTAATTCCACTATCGTGCTAGCAGATGATCTTTTGCCATAATCTCTATTAGTGCTCACAGTTAATTTTATGATTTTCTTAATGATCTGAATCATCATTATTCATACCCGTTGATGTCAAGTCATTTTGTTAAAGGTACCTGAGAAAATTTTTGGTAGTGCAATTTAGAGGCGGCTGTTCGTATTGCATTTTCTGGAGACAGTGTTTCAAAATTTAAAATCATTTTTACGTTCACAGTGCGCCTCACCTAAGTTCAGTACTCAGTGTATGTTTAAAATTTAGAAATGTTTCACTAATCACAAATATTTTATGGCCATGGGCCGGGAATATGCGTTAAAATAATTGTAGCCTTTGCACCGGCAGGGTATTTGTTGGGCGTCTTGTAGTGAACTGCTCTCGCCTAGGAGGATTATTGAATGGTATAATGCATCCTTTCAGTCGGAGATGTTAAGTAAGCCCCAGTTATATTTTTTTGGCTGCACTAATATTAGTAAGAGTTCACTTACTGAGAAAATGTTAGGCCGTAAGAAGGAAGTATATCTATCATTTTCTTCTGAATTTGGATATTGTGGCATAGGGTGGTAATAAAGTTATTCAAATCATTGTTATTGCTATCGCTTGACATGAAGCTATTGGTCGCAAATTGTATAGTGTTGATGACTCGTTTTTGTATTTCATTTTACGCGCTGCCGTACTTGTACAATTATTCATTGCTTTCAAAATTGTACTTAACTGTTTCAGAGTCAGTTTTTTGCTGAGAGGTCACTGACTCTTCCACCTTAATCGTTATCTTTCAAGAGATAATAAATTGTTGTTTTTGGGAATACGATTTAATTTGTTCAGCACCTTAACAATATCCAACGAGCTCCCTACCGCTTCATGTATATATAACAAAACGATCCCGCTTCTGTCGTACATAGAATGGGCGTATGCGAAAAGTACTAATGAGTTTTCCTAGTGCCTTGCGAAAAGTTAGGCTGGAAGCATATGTTATATTTAACAACGCTAAAATTATAGAGACGAAAACAAGTATACACCTCACACTCATTAACAGTTAGTAAATTCGGAACCTCTGTAACATTTGTCTAAAAGACGGCAACTTTTCAAATTTCTTTTCAACAACGTCCCTTTTTTCTACGTCTTTATTTTTAAGATATTGCATAACTTTCAACAACGACAATAAAAGTACTGCAGTCATGTGTAATCTTTCAACAGTTATACGAAATATTTTTACTTCATCATTCTGTATCGTAGGCAAATAATACCCCCTTGTTTGACATGCATATAAAGATGAACAGATACTCGCTAAAGAAACTTGCTGTAAATCGCAAACTGAGATGAAAATGGATGTCAACAACAACATTCAATTCAAAATTAAGTCATGCACGAGATACAGATACCGCTGATTTGTAGACAATGTTGGTACGATATTTTATTCAAACTGTACCTTGGCTTAACCTTTTCATCCACTTTTATGTGCAAATTTTCTTTCTACAGTAATGTCGTGACCGCTGGCATTTCGTACCGACGTCTTCGTTATACCGTCTGAGAAAGACAGCGTAGAATGATTAAAGAGCGATGTATACATTCCTAATGAAGCGCCGCGCCAGTTTCCTATTAAGACTGCAGAATGTTGGACACCCTGCTGCTAGCTTGATGTTTGTTGGTAATACTACCTGAGGTACAGCTGTGCGAAAAATCCATTCACAGTTTCTCCGTCCTAGCTTTTCATAGGTCACATTGTTTCTAATCTTTCACCAATGGTAGTTTCATTAAAGAACTTTTTATTAATGGTAATTATTGAAGACTTGACGCATCAGCAATGAACTTTCTTTTGTTTGCAGCGTAATACCTTCTCATCAATACAAATTGAATTTAATACATTTTCTCAGTGGTTCTAATTAGCACCAGTGTCATTTGAAACAAAAACTTACCAATAACAACATGAATTTTCTTTCTTTCCTGCTTGTTTAAATGTCAGTATCTGCTTTTAATGAAATGACGAGAAAAGATACACGTTCACTTTTTGTTCATTCGTGAGTGTGAATTATATAATGTATTAATCTTTGATCTGAGATCGTGAAAGTCATCAAAGACTTAAAGTAAAACTTCGACAGTTGTGTTCACACTTTACGACTCGGTAAGAAAGGTTTTCAATCTCGATATACCACGAATATTGTACTCTTCAGTCAATAAAATTCTTCTGGGTTTGAGGCCGCATTGTCATATGTAAAATTCCGACTGTTGGAAGGCGCCTTCCTCAGGGTGTATTGCTAACTGCTGAATGAGCACTAGTTGGGTACTTATATACCGGGTGATCAAAAAGTTAGTATACGTTTGAAAACTGAATAAATCACGGAATAATGTAGATAGAGAGGTAAAAATTGGCACTCATGCTTGGAATGACATGGGGTTTTATTAGAACCAAAAAAAAACAAAAGTTCAAAAAGTGTCCGACAGATGGCGCTTCATCTGATCAGAACAGCAATAATTAGCATAACAAAGTAAGACAAAGCAAAGATGATGTTCTTTAGAGGAAATGCTCAATATGTCCACCATCATTCCTCAACAATAGCTGTAGTCGAGGAATGATGTTGTGAAAAGCACTGTAAAGCATGTCCGGAGTTATGGTGAGGCACTGGCGTCGGATGTTGTCTTTCAGCATTCCTAGAGAAACACTTGCGACTTTAGGTAATCCCAAAGCCAAAGCCAAGCGTGACGAAAGTGGCGGCTGAGCAAACGACCATCACCAAACGACGCGCGCAAGAGATCTTTCACGCGTCTAGCAATATGGGTTGGAGCGCCATCCTGCATAAACAACGTACGTTCCAGCAGGTGTTTATCAGCCAGGATGGAGATGATGCAATTCTGTACCATAACGGCGTACCTCTCATCCGTCACGTTAGCAGTTACAAAACCAGAATCATGAATTTCGTCGAAGAAAAAAGGCCTGATAACGGTAGATGTGGTAAATCCAACCTATACCGTGACTTTCTCGTCGTGGAATGGAGTTTTCATGACAGTTATAGGATTTTCGGTAGCCCAAATTCAGCAGTTGTGGGCGTTGACAGACCCTCTGAGCGTGAAATGAGCTTCGTCGGTCCAAAACACGCTACTCAACCAATCGTCATCTTCCGCCATCTTTTCAAATGCCCACACCGCAAATGTCCTCCGCTTCACTAAATAGCCAGGTAACAGTTCATGATGCCGATGGATTTTGTACGGATAGCATCGGAGGTTACGCCTCAGTGCCAACCAAACAGTAGTGTATGGAATGCCGGTGCGACGTGCGACTGCACAAGCGCTGACTTCCCCATGCATAGACGAACCCGCTACAGTCTCCATTTCTTCCTGAACTGTCGCAGCAGCATTATGCTTTGTGCTCAGTCGGCCACTACGGGGTCTATCGTCTAAACAACCCGTAGCTTGTAACTTCGAAATCAATTTCGCCACAGCTGCATTTGCCAACAGACCTTTAGCCCTTCGAATCCCCTTCCTATGGCTATAGGATCGTAACGCTGAACTAGCACATTCCCCATTCTGATAATACAGATTCACTAAAGGCGCCTTTTCAGGTAACGCCAACAAGTTGCGACTGCTGGCGCATCTGCTTCTCTCTCTCTCATTACAGCTCCTTTTATACACGATTGTCATACGCAGTCACTGACGTTTTGCTGTCCAGCGCCATCTGTCGGAAATTTTGTGAACTTTGATTTTTTTTAGGTTGTAATAAAACCCCATGTCATTCCAAGCATGTGTGTAAATTTTTATCTCTGTGTCTACATTATTCCGTGGTTTATTAAGTTGTCATATTTATACTGACTTTGTGATTACCCTGTACAAAAGAGGAGTGCTGTCATTGGATCTGAGGGTGACGAGGAAGAGTATTAGGAGTTAATTTTATTGGTCTTTGCATTGCGTGATGTCACTGGCGGAAATGGGCGTTTTCCATTGGAGTTCCCTTTACTGCTTGCCATTGGTGGAAAACGGCGAACAGGAGACTGAGCGGCGACTTCAGCGTAGCGTTGTTTACTAACTGCCTAGTATCGACTAGGCCACGTCAACGCGCTGTGTACCCTCCACCGCTGTGGCATATCGTGCGCCTATTGCTCTCCGAGAGCTGTCCTTCCGCAAAGCTCTCACAGCTGGCAGCCAAGACGTTGGAAGTCGGTACCCGTCTTCTCTGTTCATATTGTCGGGTCGCTTGGCTATTTCTATAACCTCTCTGATATTCCTCTTCAAACTAAACGGCTGCTTCGCCAGTACGCGGACTTCTCGAAATCCGATCTTCATCCTGCACCGTTCCTGATGTTCTGCCACCGCTGATTTGTTGTATTGTTTGAGGCGGATATATCTCTCGTGCTCAGTTAACCTTGTGCTTATTGGACGCCCAGTCTCACCTACATAAACCAGCCCACATTCGCACCCGATTACATGAACTCCGGCGGCATGAAACTTGTCCATTGTATGTTTCAGCAGTTAGCAATGCACCCTTAGAAAGTTGCTTTGCAACAGTCGCCAAAACGTCGGAATTTTACATTTGACAAAGCGACCTCAAACCCGGAAGAATTTTATTGACTGTGACAAAGGTTCAAAATGGTTCAAATGATTGTGAACACTATGGGACTTCTGCACCGAGCGAGGTGGCGCAGTGGTTAGACACTGGACTCGCATTCGGGAGGACGACGGTTCAGTCCCGCGTCCGGCCATCCTGATTTAGGTTTTCCGTGATTTCCCTAAATCGCTCCAGGCAAATGCCGGGATGGTTCCTTTCAAAGGGCACGGCCGACTTCCTTCCCCGTCCTTCCCTAATCTGGTGAGACCGATGACCTCGCTGTCTCGTCTCCTTCCCCCAACAAACCAGCCAACCAACTTAACTTCTCCAGTTCCTCGAAGGCCACGCTTTCCGCCTAGCTTTCCGCATCCACTTACCTTCAACACCACAAGTTCAACATTTTAAAGCACATAGTTCTTGTATAGGAAACCAGAGATCTGTAATTATTATAAATAACTCAGAAGCAGTACACCACCAGCCACAAACAAGATAACTGCCTTGCACCACCGCCTCCGGCAGACATTCATGGCCGAAGATGATCTGATAAAAAGATTGAAACTGGTCACCATTAAAAAAGTTAAGCGATCAAGACTCCATAAATGGTTCAAATGGCTCTGAGAACTATGCGACTTAACTTCTGAGGTCATCAGTCGCCTAGAACTTAGAACTAATTTAACCTAACTAACCTAAGGACATCACACATATCTATGCCCGAGGCAGGATTCGAACCTGCGACCGGAGCGGTCGCTCGGCTCCAGACTGTAGCGCCTAGAACCGCGCGGCCACTCCGGCCCGCATCAAGACTCCTTCAAAGTTATTTACCACAAGTTCAGGCTGTCTTCCAGGGAGTCATCACTCCATGACTCTTCACAATCTAAAATCAACAAATGATCATAGACAAAGGGTAAAATGGATTTACATCTATGATTGCAAAGAATTTCTAGCAAATCCTACAATCAGTGATAACTAAAGTAGCAGGCCTGCTCTGAGTAGTGCTGCGTTCGGACTGCCATTAGACACGTTATCTCCGACGAGGACGGGGCCTGCAGTGGCCGCAGGCGAGGTGCTGCAGGAGCCACAAGCATACACACGCAGCGCACTGGACGGGCCGGCCCTGCGGTAATTAGCCGTGACCCGGGCAGGCCTTTGTATGCGCCGGCTTACAAGGCCCTGTCACAGCACGTCTTGCTCCAGCCAGCGGGGAGACTAATGCTCTGGGCTTCACACATAGGCTCAGACACTTCAGGCTGCTGCTGCCGACGTATAGAAGAACGATAGAAGCTAGTGTGTGTGTGTGTGTGTGTGTCTGTGTGTTTGTGTGTGTGTCAGAGAGAGAGAGAGAGAGAGAGAGAGAGAGAGAGAGAGAGAGAGAGATAAGGTGGACGATGGAAAACGATAGTGCCATCTTCTACGGCACCATGTTGTTTACGTGTCGCGTAGACGTAAGAGATCGATAATGGTATAGAACAATCACTAAATCACTAGATGGGACCTGAGCGTGAAGGCTAAAACTCGTATAAGACCGAATACAATTTCGCACAGGGGAAATCTGAAATAATCTTCGGTTGTGCATATTATCTCTTTCCACCAGGGACCACTGAATAGTACAGACGAAGAAAACAATGTAAACGTAGGCTTCCGCGGCCTTTGTCACAGCCAGCCAAGGTGGCCGAGCGGTTCTAGGCGCTACAGTCTTGAACCGCGCGACCGCTACGGTCGCAGGTTCGAGTCCTGCCTCGGGCATGGGTGTGTGTTATGTCCTTAGGTTTAAGTAGTTCTAACTTCTAAGTTCTAACTTCGGTGGGGGGATAGCACAGGAAAAAAAGGGTGGGGCGGATCAGGGATTTGTATGTGTGAAAAACAGCGGAGGAGAGTAGTTTCCAAGTTCGGCGAGTTAGTAATTTGAGTAGTTTTGTTCTATTGTGGGTTTTCTGTTGGATGGCAAGTGGGTGAGGTTTCCACGTTACTTGCAGTTCGAAGGCTAGTCCAACGTATTTTAGTGTGTTAGTTAGCATTACCCGTGTATACTGACAATACTAGGGCCTGTCAAAGTGTTTGAGCAGTGTCAAAACAGGTACTTTTCATCAAAAAGTAACAGGAGGTTTGTAATTTTAGTTGTTGCACTAGTCCACTCGCGTGATTTTTTAGTTGTTTTAGTAAACGTATCTGAAAAGTATCTGTATGGTGTTAGTCATATCGGGCATTTAGTAGCTTGTTGTCAGCTGTAAAAAAGGTTAAATGTCTTGCTAGTATCGGCGATTATTTATTTGTTCTAAATATTAATCAGAGAATGTGCTTTAAATTATACTATAGGCATGTAATAAAATGCAGAAATGGTTTAGAAGTGTCATATGTTATTATTACGTGGATTAAATACATGAAGACAGATCAATCTGAAGATGGTCATAATGATCGAAACTGATATCTGAATAAACAAATATTCGCGATCAGTCACCGTTGTGATATTTTGAGAAATTTAATATGCGACTTTGACAAGAGACAGATTGCTATGGCCCGGCCCGAGGGAACGAGATTCTCGGTAAGGCGAAGGCAGTCGGCACTTCATCACTTCCCTCAGCATCTGTGGAAAGTGGTTGAAGGACGGTGAAACCACGAGTAGGTATCAACGTGTCGGACGTCCACCAGTCACAGCACGTGGAGGTCAGAGGCTTGCCGCTCTGTAATGCACCATCGTCGACTATCTGTTCACACCTGACGACGCGTACATTATTGGTGCTGACAGAGGTGTTTTGGAGTACATCTTTTATTGTCCATTGTCGCGGCAAACACCGCTACTTGTTTCCGCGTTGGAGCAAAGGCGTCGCGTGTTACGATTGCAGTGGGCACAGCGCCACCGAGATTGGACTGTGCATGAAAACCAATCGGTCACCTGCGGTCGGATAAATGAAATTGCACCAGGTCGACGGTCATGTTCGGATAAGCTGTTATTCAGGCGAAAGGCTGCTTGAAGCATTCACCACCTTACGGGCCCAGGTTGGTGGGGCAATGCCACGGGTGACAGCTACTGAGCTTCCACGAGACCTGTGGTAGTAATTCAAGCCACCATAACAGCTGTTAACCCATTCGGTAAAATCGAGAAACCGCCAATACTTGCTTAACCCACAATCTTTTGTTGTATACAAGACCGGTGTAGGGACACTTAAACTACCGTCATATGGTGTAAAAAATAAAATCACTTAACCACTTAAAGTCATCGTCACCCTAATGTTGTCATGGAACTAAAGGTTTCGTCGACTTAAACAGCTGCGGCTGCCCCATAAGAAGAACGCTATGTACAGCTGTCAACATTGTTGCGAACCAACTGCGTAACCTTCATTTTCGTCTCCCCGACTGCGGAGGCAACGATCACTGTCCATGTATCAAGTTCAGAATCGTGCTGCGATGGTTTATGGGGATTGATAATGAAATCTCGTTATTGTCTTGGCCACCAAATTCACCCGGTTTGAACCCGGCATAATACATCAGTGCATGTACACAACTGGCTATTAAAATTGCTACACCAAGAAGAAATGCAGATGATAAACGGGTATTCATTACAAAAATATATTATACTAGAACTGACATGTGATTAAATTTTCACGCAACTTGGGTGTATAGATCCTGACAAATCAGTACCCAGAACAACCACCTCTGGCCGTAATAACGGCCTTGATACGCCCGGGCATTGAGTCATTCAGAGCTTGGATGGCGTGTACAAGTGCAGCTGCCCATGCAGCTTCAACACGATACCACAGTTCATCAAGAGTAGTGACTGGCGTATTGTGACGAGCCAGCTGCTCGGCCATCATTGACCAGACGTTTCCAATTTGTGAGAGATCTGGAGAACATTTTCTGTATCCAGAAAGGCCCTCACAGGACCTGCAATATGTGGTCGTGTATTATTCTGCTGAAATGTAGGGTTTCGCAGGGATCGAATGAAGGGTAGAGCCACGGGTCGGAACACGTCTGAAATGTAACGTCCACTGTTCAAAGTGCCGTCATTGCGAACAAGAGGTGACCGAAACGTGTAAACAATGGCACCCCATACCATCACGCCGGGTGATACGCCAGTATGGCAATGAAGAATACATGCTTCCAACGTGCATTCACCGCGATGTCGCCAAACACGGATGCGACCATCATGATGTTGTAAACAGAATCTGGATTCATCCGAAAAAAATGGCGTTTTGCCATTCGTGCAACCCAGGTTCGTCGTTGAGTACACCATCACAGACGCTCCTGTCTGTGATGCACAGTCAAGGGTAACCGCAGCCATGGTCTCCGAGCTGATAGTCCATGTTGCTGCAAACGTCGTCGAACTGTTCGTGTAGACGATTGTTATCTTGCAAACGTCCCCATCTGTTGACTCAGGGATCGAGACGTGGCTGCACGATCCGTTACAGTCATGCGGATAAGATGCCTGTCATCTCGACTCCTAGTGATACGAGGCAGTTGGGATCCAGCACGGTGTTTCCTTTTACCCTCCTGAACCCATCGATTCCATGTTCTGCTAACAGTCATTGGATTTCGACCAACGCGAGCAGCAATGTCGCCATATGTTAAACCGCAATCGCGATAGTCTACAATCTGATCTTTATCAAAGTCGGAAACGTGATGTACGTATTTCTCCTCCTTACACGAGGCATCACAACAACGTTTCACCAGGCAACGGCGGTCGAATGCAGTTTGTGTATGAGAAATCGGTTGGAAACTTTCCTGATGTTAGCACGTTGTAGGTGTCGCCACCGGCGCCAACCTTGTGTGAATGCTCTGAAAAGCTAATCATTTGCATATCACAGCATCTTCTTCTCGTCGGTTAAATTTCGTCTCTTCGTGATGCAGCAATTTTAATGGCCAGTAGTGTATTTTAGGGGAACTGCACGGGCTGTGTATATGCCACATATCTCCGGAAACGTCAAATACTTGTCGCATTCGTACCATGCAGAATTGCTGCTGCCTCCCGTTCCAAATTTGGACCAAACGCTTTTGAGTAGGTGACCGTAATATATGTGTATAAGGCACAGAGGACACTCCTGCTGATAGGGGCTTTGGCCGTTGTAGGCTCGGCCCTCGAGCAAAACTCTGCTGCGATAATCCAGAGCCACAAGAGCCACGGTGGAGGCATGCAGGCGGCAAACGCTGGTTATCGGCAGAAGCCGGGAGTGGGGGCCGTGGTTGGAGGGGCGGGTGGAGCAGCGAAGGGGAGTCCTAATTACTGGCGCAGCCGTAGCCCGCTCAACTGCGTTGCGCGGGCAGCCGCGCGTGAAGGCGACCGGTGGCCCGTGGCTACCTGTTAGTGGGCGGTCTGACGCCACGGCTCTGCCATTACCCACAGCCTCATACACGATGCCAAGTTTTTAAAAACTGCGAAGGATAATGTAACAGACACCTGATGCACTCTATATTTGTTTCCACCATTACAAAATTATAATTACAGGGTGTTCGGAAATTTCTGTTACAAACTTCCGGGAGTTGTAGAGGAGAGTGAGTAGGTAATATCTTGAATTGGAACCCAAGAGTGAAAATGTATCGTTTCCGTGATACAATCATTTGGAATAGCTGATTATGTTTGAAATAGTACTTCACTTGTTCTACAATTCCACTCATTATTACCCAAAGATATTGCTCATGTTTTCGTTGAAGGTGCGGCGGCGCGGATCTTTCCGTCTATTTACGACGGACCTGCACCTACCTGTGAACATTGTCTCAGCGTATCATCAGTAGTGAAGCCGAGTGAAAGCTACTGTACTTCGACTTGATCCAGGCTGCAATTAAAGTCACTAACCTACGTCTCGGGAGAATGTTTTCGCACGAAATGAAAGGCTGGAAATTTTAGGTGAACAAGTATCACTGCCAAGTCAGTGCTAGTCTTAACACAGTCACTCACGATTCCTTTCACTCACGTTAGCAAGTTTATAGTGTTGCGTTTCCCGAAAACGTAATAGCTACAAAAATACTGATTGTTTTTGATTGAGAATGATAGCCAAATATTAAGTCTGTCGGTACCAAATGCAGTCACAGTTTTTAGCCACCGACCTGCTCAATACGCCACGCGCAATTTATGTCTTTTTTTCGCCACAAAATTCACTTAAAAATTTCTACACGCCCATCGGAATAATTTTTCCGTCACTTTACCACATTTTTTATGCGTGAAACACTGCTACATCGGGGATCTTATCGTTTCCACCGGAACTACTACTACACACGTCCGAACTGTTTCATGACTAGGCTCCGACTCTCCTCTAGAATAATTTAAGTCTTTTCTACTAGCAGAGAAAGGCGCGCGAAGAATATTGCTTTACCACTGGTCAGTTTACTCAACAGCCAATAGCACAACAACATTCTCCCGCGTCAATCCGCGCTTTTCATTAATAACCATACAAATCGCAAAATAGTATATTTACTATTGTTATTTATACCTGAATTAACTATCCCTTTGCCGGCCGAAGTGGCCGAGCGGTTCTAGGCACTACAGTTAAGAACCGCGCGACCGCTACGGTCGCAGGTTCGAATCCTGCCTCGGGCATGGATGTTTGTGCTGTCCTTAGGTTAGTTAGGTTTAAGTAGTTCTAAGTTCTAGCGGACTGATGACCTCAGAAGTTAAGTCCCATAGTGCTCAGAGCCCATTTAACTATCCCTTTACCATAAACTTACTTTACAAATCTATTCTACAAAAATCCCCTTTGGCCACATGCATACTTCTTCGAAATATTCCCACACTAAATCCTACTACATAGCTCGTTAAACAATTATCTTTCTATGAACCTTAAACCACACTCACGCATCATTCATACTACCAAAACACATTTATAACATTTTACATACACAATAAGACATAATAACACTTTATGAAAATACTAGAACAGTTTATGAAAAGCATTCCATTACGTTGGTGCACTCTAGTGGGCACAAACGAAACTAAAATCACAGTCCCCCTATCCAATATTGTCCTCTATCGTCTGACATAAACTACGTGCCCGTCCAGTCTCGCGTCATCATCTGTCACTATCCAGCTGTGAGACACATCTCTCACTTAACCGCCTCCAAGGCAAAATCGGTATACGGCCCTACGCCTCAAATGGTTGCCTACAACATGACGCAGTACAGATTCTTCCACTTCGGGTGTGCGGCGTCATCTTGGGGCACCACAGCGACGCCTGCTGACCCTTTCTCGAAGCTGTTGCGTAATTGTGGAATGCGACTGAGCTGGACATTGTGGAGAACGATCATGATAAAGGCGACGAGCTACTCTTCTATTACCGTGAGCTTCGCCATTCAGAAGGATCACACCAGTGTATTCTGCAGATGTTTATTCAACCATGTTGCCGGCCGCGGTGGTCTCGCGGTTCTAGGCGCGCAGTCCGGAACCGTGCGATAGCTACGGTCGCAGGTTCGAATCCTGCCTCGGGCATGGATGTGTGTGATGTCCTTAGGTTAGTTAGGTTTAAGTAGTTCTAAGTTCTAGGGGACTAATGACCACAGCAGTTGAGTCCCATAGTGCTCAGAGCCATTTGAACCATCAACCATGTTGCTCTGACACTCACAGACAGATGAACGAAGCTTGCCCATATCGTCAAACGGCTTTAGGATAGCAACGGTACGTTTCCGGAGATAGGCTCTTATTCCAAATATTACGACCCACTTCTCTCCCCAAGTCGTAGACGTTCGTAACGGTTATTTCCGAACACACTGTATAAGCGCCTGGTGCCCTTCTCAATACCATACCGGTATGATATATTGTAAAATTTGCGTACTTTTAGTGAAAGAAAATCCTTCTAATCCGATATATGTAAATTTTAATATACAAAGGTGTGACTAAAAATATTTTGTAAACGGTTTTACAGAACAATTAAAAACAGTTTAGAGAATATTTTTATAAAACAAAGAAAAGTGCACCAGTTGCCTAGGGATAGCGTCTCTGATCAGTAATCAAAACGTCGTTGGTACCGGGTTCGAACCCCGCCGCGAATTAAATTTCGAGTAAAAGTCATTAGTATTGACGGCCGTAGTCTCTCGGCGTAAGAAGTCATCTTCATTCTGCCAGATGTCATATCAAAGGGGTTGGAGGAGCAGAAAGAGATTCGTGGCACTCTCTTGCCCTTGGCGTGGGAAACTGCCCCTAAAGGCGGAAGAATCATCAAGCATCAACGGCATAAGGATGCAGAAGGTAAGGGAGAACAATGCATTAAATACACATAACATGTATCCACAGGACACGTGGCCTGTAATTGAAAAAGCGTCATGAAGATCTCTCCATTGGTAAAAGATTCCGACGAGTTCCCCATTCGGATCTCCGGGAAGGAACTGTGAAGATGAAGGTGACCATGAGAAAAAGATTGAATAAACAACGTAAAGACAACTTTATGCGAGTCGAGGTGCGGAACAGCAGAAGTTTGAACGTGGCAGGGAAACTAGAAAATCTGAAAAGGGAAATGCAAATGCTCAATCTAGATATAATATGGGTCAGTGAATTGAAATGGAAGAGAAGACTAGGATTTCTGGACAGATGAGTAGGGTAATATCAAGAGCAGCATAAAATGGTATAACGGGAGTAGTAGTCGTTATGAATACGAAGGTGGGGCAGAGAGCAAGTTACTGTGAACAGTTAAGTGAGATTATAGGATGTATGTATAGCTACCTTGGTTGCACAAAATTATTGTCAATTTGACCAAGGTTTCGACAGCACTAAGGCGGTCTTCGTCAAAACAAAAATTACATAGGATTACATGTAATCACACCATGGGTGAAAAACAACTGAGCAAAAATTCTCCCCCTTGGTTTGATTACATGTAATCGTATGTAATTTTTACTCTGATGAAGACCGCCTTAGTGAAATCACAGTCAATTTGACAGAAAGTTTTCGTTAATTTACGTTTATGGTCACACACATTTTGTTCAAACGTTTGTGACCATAGACGTAAATTAAATGAAATTTATTCTATATACGGGTCACTGTTTTATTTGTGACAATGTCACAGCTTGTGAAATTTGACACTAATTTTGTGCAACCGAGATGGCTATACATACATCCTGTAATTAACTAAACGCACGGTTCCATGACCTCAGCCAATAAAAATGTTTAACATTTCAAGTTCAGTAAGAGTTGTTCTCATCAAAATCGACAGCAAAACAAAACAGACAACAATGGTTCGCGTGTACAGGGTCGTCCATTGATAGTGACCGGGCCAAATATCTCACGTCATAAGCATCAAACGAATTTATTGCATTAATGTGGTATTTACTGGTAATCACGCTGTAACAGCATGCGTTCTCAGAAATGGTTCAAAATGGCTCTGAGCACTATGGGACTTAACATCTGTAGTCATCAGTCCCCTAGAACTTAGAACTACTTAAACCTAACTAACCTAAGGACATCACACACATCCATGCCCGAGGCAGGATTCGAACCTGCGACCGTAGCGGTCACGCGGTTCCAGACTGTAGCGCCTATAACCGCGCGGTCACACCGGCCGGCTCTCAGAAATGATAAGTTCACAAAGGTACATGTATCACATTGGAACAACCGAAATAAAAGGTTCAAACGTACCTACGTTCTGTATTTTAATTTTAAAAACCTACCTGTTACCAACTGTTCGCCTAAAATTGTGAGCCATATGTTTGTGACTATTGCAGTACCATCTACCACAAAGCGAGAAAAGTGGTCCACCTAAAACATTCAAATTTCTTTACGTACTACACGAATATGTAATAAAAAATGGGGGTTCATATTAAAAAAAAAAAAACGCAGTTGATATCCGTTTGACCTATGGCAGCTCCATCTATCGGACCAATCACAGCGCCATCTGGTTTACTCCTTCAAGCTAGACAAGTTTCGTTCTTTGTAGTTTTTTTGTTTGGCGCTTATTTCGTGAGATATTTGGCCCGGTCACGATCAATGGACCACCCTGCATATGCCGACGTCGCAAACGGAAGGTGAAGTAATGGAGAAAGTCTATGAGGATCCTGAGTGACGATACTGAAAGGGTAATTCAGTCCATAAAGGGAGATGGAAATTTAATAGTCACGGGGGACTGGAATGTGGTTGTAGGGAAAGCAGTAGAAGAAAGGGTTACGGGAGTATACGGGCTTGGTACTCAGAATGAGAGAGGGGAAACACTAATTGAGTTATGCAGTATATTTCAGCTAGTAATAGCGAATACTCTATACGTGGAAAAGGCTGGAAGATATGGGAAGATTTCAGTCACATTATATTACACTCAGGCAGAGGTTCCGAAATCAGATACTGGATTGTAAGGCGCACCCAGGAGCACATATAGACTCAGATGACAATTTAGTGTTGATTAAGAGTAGGTTGATGTTGTAAGAGATTACTTAGGAAGACCAGTACGCAAAGAAATGGGATACAGAAGTACTAAGGAATGAAGAGATACGCTTGAAGTTTTCTAAGGCTATAGACACTGCAATAAGAGATAGCTCACTAGACGGTTCAGTTGAAGAGGAATGGACATCTCTAAACAGAGCAGTCACCGAAGTTGAAGAAAAACATAGGTGCAAAGAAGGTACAGCGAATAAACCATGGGTTACAGAAGAAGTACTTCAGGTGATCGATGGAAGAAGGAAGTATAAAAATGTTCTGGAAAATTCAGAAATACAAGTCGTTGAGGAATGAAATAAATAGGAAACGCAGGAAAGCTAAGACGACACGACTGCATCAAAAATGTGAAGAAATAAAAAAAGAAACGATTGTTGTAAAGACTGACTCAGCACATAGGAAAGTCAAATAACAACAACCTTTGGTGAAATTAAAAGCAAGGATGGTAACATTAAGAGTACAAGGGAAATGGAAATGCCGTGTGGCTAGGGCCTCCCGTCGGGTAGACCGTTCGCCTGGTGCAAGTCTTTCGAGTTGACCCCACTTCGGCGACTTGCGTGTCGATGGGGATGAAATGATGATCATAGGGACAAGACAACACCCACTTCCTAAGCGGAGAAAATCTCCGACCCAGCCGGGAATCGAACCCATGCCGTTAGTCAAGACATTCCGTCGCGCTGACCACTCAGCTACCAGAGGCTGACAGAGTGCAATGGTAATCCCACTGTCAAATGCAGAAGAGAGAGGAGATGGTGGAAAGAGTACATTGAAGCGTTCTATGAGGGAGAAGACTTGTCTAATTTGATAGAAAACTAAACAGGAGACAACAAGGGCGAGGTAGGGGATCCAGAATTAGAATCTAAAAGAGCTTCCGAAGGCTTAAGGCCAAATAAGGCAGAAGGGTTAGGTAACATTCCTTCAGAATTTCTGAAATCATTGGGGGAAGTGGCAGCAAAACGGCTATTCACGTTTCTTGTCTAGAATGTATGAGTCTGGCGACATACCTTCTGACTTCCAGAAAGATATCATCCACACAAATCCGAAGACTGCATGAACTGACAACAGCGAAAATTTTTACGCACTCAAGTTAACAACTAATGCATCCAAGTTGCTGACCAGAATAATATACAGAAGAATGGAAAAGAAAATTGAGGATGTGTAAGATGACGATCAGTTTGGCTTTAGGAAAGTTTAAGGCACCAGAGAAGCAGTTATGGCGTTGCGGTTGATAATGGAAGCAAGATTAAACAAAAATCAAGAAACGTTCGTACGATTTTTCGACCTGGAAAAATCTTCGACAGCGTCAAGTGGTTCAAAATGTTCGATATTCTGGGAAAAACGGGGGTAAGCTATAGGGAATGTACAACATTTAAAAGAGCCAAGAGGGAATAAGAAGTGTGGAATACCAAGAATGAAGTGCTCGGATTAAAAATGGTATAAGACAGGGATGCAGTCTTTCGCTACTACTGTAGTTAATTGATGAATTAAAGACGGAAATAAAAGAAAGATTCAGCAGTGGAACTAAAATTCAAGGTGGAAGGATATCAATGTTAAGAATCGCTGATGACATTGCTATCCTTGGTGAAAGTGACGAGGAATCACAGGATCTGCTGAAAGGAATGAGCAATGTAATGAGTACAGAGTGAGAGTGAATCGAAGAAAGACGGAAGTAATGAGAAGTAGCAGAAATGAGAATAGCGAGAAATTTAACATCAGGATTGTCACGAAGTAGGAATTCTGCTAACTAGGCAACAAAATAACCAAAGACGGACGGAGCAAGGAGGACATCAAAAACAGACTAACACTGACAAAACGGGCATTCCTGGCTATGAGAAGTGTACTCGTATCAAACACAGGCCTTAATTTGAGGAAGAAATTTCTGAGAATGTAAGTTTGGGGAACGGCATTGTTTGGTAGTGAAACATGGATTGAAGGAGAACTGGAATAGAAGAGAATCCAAGCATTTGAGATATGGAGCTACAGAAAATTTTGAAAATTAGATGGGCTGATAAGGTAAGGAATGAGGAGGTTCTGCGTAGAATCTGGGAGGAAAGGAATTTATGGATAATCCTAACAAGAAGAAGTGGCAGAATGATAGGATCAGGGAACAACTCCCGTTGTACTAGATAGCGCTTTTGGGGACAAAGTGTGTAGAGGAAGACGGAGTTGAATACATCCAGCAAATAACTCAGGAAGTAGGTTGCAAGTGCCACTCTGAGATGAAGAGGTCGACACAGGGAAGGAGTTCAGTGAACTTTTGCCAGCATCTATGAAGGTGCCAGAAATTCTCTACGGAGGTACACCTTGGAATAGATACAACACTGAATGTCATTTGTTTTTGGACATTCTGGTTGTAGCTGGGTTGGTTGTGGATGCAGAGTTAAGTGTGTGGGTAGTAATGGTAAGGGCTCTCCAGTACGAGGACGGCTGTGGAGTCAATAATGGTTACTTTTGATTATTCACTTTACTCAAAGTTGCGAAGATGGCCCATTTCAGCCTAACACATCATTCTCAAGTGTAGTAACAAAAAAAAAAAAAACATGCAGGAAGCTAATGGTTGGCTTCCTGAGACGCAAAAAACTATTTCACAAAGGGAACTGTAGAGAATGTTGTGCTTACAGATACCAACATATTGTAATACTCTCAGATTACTAAACAGTTTCTAGAACGAGCACATAACGTGCATGTGCCAAAATTGAAAACAGAATGTTTACTGTGTGCAATAATAGTCGTCTTTGAAAGTAATACCGAGTCATGTCAATTTACATGCTCGCTTCCGTTGTTAAACACAAACTATTATTAGGAGGTCGAAATTGTGACAAACAAGTCCAGTATAAACAGCGTACCAAAGCAGAAAATGCCTCTACAAAGCGGGATGAAATTTATAAAAAAGGAGAAAGGTATTCTTTATTGTATTATGTATGTAAAAAAATTTAAAATATAACTGTGCTGTATGGTATGTATGCATAATGCACAGAAAGCTATTTATGTATGAAAAAAGAAGTTTAGCTTAGCTAGAAAGCGACTGAAGATAGCTTGCATCCAAAAAGTTCATTATTATACGTCCAAAATGCAATAAGGAATTATTTTTTTTTCGGGTGTCTTTCCATGAGGAACTGCGTGCTTCGTATTAATGAGAATCAAGATGCTGGAATTGCTCCTGCCTTGGAGAGAATTCATTTCTTATTTTCCTAAATTTTACCCTACTCTGCAGACATATTTTCTGGTTGGCACATTGTTTGTACTGAACTTGTTAGTTACCATTTCGACTTTCTGGTATGAATATAATGATATAGATGTTATATGTATAGGTCTCAGACCCATTTCTCTGTCTATAAACACACAGGAAAGTGAAGGAAATATTGGTGTCACCTGCATCAGGACTTTATACGGAATAAGCCGCAACGAGCGAAAATGTGTACTGGACCGGAATTAGAGCCTGAGATCTGGTGCTTACTAGGCAGATGCTTTAGAAACTGCGCCACCGGGATACAGTGTTTACTCCACCATCTCGTTACGCCCTTTGCCGACCCACATTGTCACCCAGCGCCACATAATCGCAGTCTTTTTTCGCGTTTTCCATACTCGCTACTTCGCGATTCCCGCATGAGGCCGAGCGTAAGTGTGCATCCACACTGGAGGTGGTGGATTCACTGCCGTCGAGGTGAATTAATTAAGTGAACGCATGGTGTCTGTCCTTTCGGATATCTACGGTAGAGCAGACATCACCCATTCACATTATTAAATTAATGTATCTTTGTTGTGTCTTGTTCTCTGTGTGGCCACAAGTGACAGTTCGTGTTTAACAATTAAAGCTGGCACATAAAGTTACTTACAACGTGGAATAGTTCGAGGGAGACAATTACTGCACTCAATAAACATTCTGTTTTTACTTTTTACGCTTGCATGTTCTGTACTCGTTCTCAGAATTGTTATGTCCGCTGTTTAATAACCGGATAGTAATAATATGGAACTCCTCTTCCACTGGGGAACAATAACTGGCTGGGCTGCTCTCAGGCTTGGAATCGCAATATGGAAAAGTTTCCAGCTATCGCCGTCTACATAGTTACCACAGTCGCCAGGCATCGTTGCCAGTTATCGTCTTTGCAGCCGCACCTCGTCCTCGCCGCTCGTCATTGATATTCATAGCCAGTCCACATCTTGGCTGCTGGTCTTTGTCTCAGTTAGCCAATAGTTTCATCACCTCCTTTCCATTGCCGTTTCTGCTCTCATACTGCGATGTATCAGCCCACATCTACGACGTCGACAGTCATCTGCTCGCTTTTCGTACCCCTCTCCCACCTCCACTTACTCCTTTACCCTCTACTCCGTGTCCCCTTCTACTCTCCCCACCTTCCCCACTATTCAGATGTCTCCAGACGAGTTCCCACACACACACACACACACACACACACACACACACAGACACACACACACACACACAGACACACACACACACACACTGCATCCCCAGACTTAAGTGACTCCTAATTTTTAGAAAACATCACTGCAGCATGCGCTTCAGCTCCATTACCGCCTCCGGCGTCAGAACTGCACCGGCCATCAGCGTCATCAGCACTTACAGCTGCTCCACTGCAACCACCATCCACACTCCGTCTGGGGCCAGAAGGAAAAGCACCAGCGACTCCTGCTGTAGCAATAACCAGACCTACACCGATCACATATGCCGCAGCTGTGACCACATCGGCCACATCTAAATCACAACCCCACCAACTCTAGAAAAGCAAACGCCGTGTAAAATCCTGCCTCAACACACAGTCAATATCCTTCGACATGCAATCCTCAAACGATCCCTGAACGTCACCTAATACAAATACCCCACCTACACAATTATCTCTGGCACCCAAACAGCCCCACACCAGAACTTATGGAGTCTGCCCATATCCCATCTCCATCAATCCTCCAACACATCCCTTCATCCTATCTCATCCCGATGTCGAATTCCTCAATCCTAAAACAATTTCCCTCGAAATAACGACGTAACTTCAAAATCTCAACGTATCACAACTCATACCTGCAAATACTCCACAATCATCCAGCCCTCTAATCCTAATTTTGAAACCCACGTATTGCAAAGACTACCTCCCATCACCTTTGGTCCACATGTCTACCTACGCCCATATGCAGCAGCTCACTCTACTACGAGCTAGTAAAGCCCCCCCCCCCCCCCCCCCCCGCCATCTGGTTACTCTGTGCAGCGATCAAGGGGGTTGGCCTCAAGATAGCAGTCGGGAAGTTGAGTGAGCTAATTTCAGTCCTGACTCTCAAATCCAAAATTCCCTTTGAAGTCACAATCATTCTAGACCTATATTACACATCCGTGTCTTTTCTACAGATCATTCAACTGCAGGTCGCCTGCTTCAGACTGGAAAGTAGTGCCTTCCCAATCCCCAAACCAAGCCTCTCATTGCCAAAAACGCCATATCCGTAATGATCATTTAGCTCCAGTTTGCAAAAAGTCCTCTACCTGCTCCCACTGTACCGACACACTCCCACCTACGCATAACACTTTCAAACATTTTCATCCCACTTCTTACTGTTAAAGTAGAGTCAAACTGCCCCCCACCAAACCCGAACTGACTGTCGTAATTCGCCCTATCGACAAACCACTTCAGCCAAACAACTCCCTACGTCCCACTGCTGCCGCTGAAGACATCATCCGCTTCAAAATATCCACCCATTTCATATATCTCTATGACATCTCTCTGACAGCCCGTTCTGTCTGTCCCACTTCCTCGTTTTCCGATTAGACACCCTCGATTAATACTTCCCTCTCAACCCCCCCCCCTCCTCCCCGCAAAAGAACCTTTTATCCTTTTCCACAACTCCAATTCCAGCTCCCTGTTCTCATCCTTCGTTTCACTCACCACCGTGCTACCGTGATCTCTTCCGTCTACCCGTTACCTGGAACTGGTCATCAACCAGAAACGACATTAGCTTTATCTCCTACAACTTGTCGTTTCTGAACAGCTCAGTATACAATATGTTTATTAATATGACTCGTGTGTTAAAAAACCGTAGGGTGAAGCACGGCTACATCGTTGACGACCCCCCCCCCCCCGTAGCATGGGAGAATGAAATGACAAAGAAAGGAAAAAAAACATGTTGGCATGTGTAAGTACAAGATTTTTTAGGCTGTTCTTTCTAATTTTTTTCGTTCATCAGTAAGCCAACCATGCTGTAACTTTGTTCCGAATTTTAAAATGAGCTGCAAGGCCGAATTATACAAATTTTAATAACGTGAATAAACAACAGCCTACGTGGAAGCATTACAATGTCTTTCAACAAATATACGGATGTGATAAACCAGATGAAGGAAAATCATTCTGTATTAATTGATGCCCTCCACAGTGTCCTTCGACAGTTTCAAAACAGGTGTCAGACGTGGCTATTGGGCAGCAAGCGGCTTGCCTAGTGGTATGCTTAGACTGGCGGCGGGCGGCCATCTTGGTAATGCAATCTTCGCTGATGCAAATCGCCGTTCTCAGTGTGGTGACGCAAGGCCAAGTCAGGCAGCGCCGCATACTACCGGCGCTCTGTGACGCCGGCGGGACGTGCACAGGCAGCACGTCGAACCCAGGACCCTCACAGACTGCAGGAAGGTCTGTCTACAGCACGAACTTGGCAGCCCTGTCTCGGAGGATCTAGTTCGAATCGCACAACCATAAGAGCTTGCTTACGTATCAGCATCATCAAGCTGGTGGCTGGTGACGCTGCTTGAGAAAGTTGGTGTGGAGACTGAGATGATCGAAAGCCCGACTTCGAAGGAATGAAGGTATTGGCTGAGCTGGGAACGTTTATACTCCCTCCGATCATGTGAATTTGCCCATGCTGCAGCGTAAGGCAACACCGTCTGTCGCTGACTGCAGAACCCTAAATTGCACGCTGCACATGCCTTTTGGATCTCTTGTGGAGCGACGGAACAAAAATACGTCCTATCGAGCAGTACAGTGGAGAGAAGTACACCATTTTCTTTCAGTGACCTTCGCAAGTGTGCCGGATCGATAATGTGTGTGTGACTGTATCTTTGCTACACTCGCGAGTACGTATTTACTTTCCTTGCCCAGAGGGACCAACTTGCGTCTGCCCACTTAAGCGAAGCGGTCGTATGCTGGAAAAACGACGGACAGTGTCTCCGCTCAACGGGTTAGATGTGCTACAACTTTACTTTGTGGCCGAGCGGGAAGGCTTCTACTTGGACCCCGCTGTCCGTTGTGCGTCCTCTGCACTCCAAGCATGGCTGTTAACTTCGAGAAGTGCCTTAAGAAGGATGTGAGCCCGAGTGCTTTAAAAATCGAAATTGACATCAACGGCTATAAAATCATTGTGCCAGGACCGTCACAGACGAAAATAACTTTTGTGAGACCCTTATGATAAACATTGACCTTTCGGATCTTACCGAAGACTGGCACTGAACTTTGTCAACCGTGGTGGATTTTCGTGTTTGTGTTCCCCTGTGCCATTTATTCTGAGAGATGCGCGTACTGATTTTTCTCTCAGGCGCATGGTAATGAGTGATTGTTGTGTTTCGTGTTCGTTATTACCACATCTGCGGAATCATTTTAGTACAATAATTGTTTATTGTTCTTAAGCTATGTCAATTTCGAGGATGTCAAAGGAGGATACATTTAATAGCATTCAACAATTATTTTTTTGCCATCTGCTGTAATTTTAAATATTTTAAGTTTTATCTAAGTATGTTATGCATCTCCCGTGCTTTTAGTGGTCGGATTTGAACTGTGTTTAATTGATGTTTTCAACGGTCTAAAAACTTTTTTTTAATTCTGTTACTTTCTGTTTGTTATAAGAGTCAGTTATTTATTATCCTGTCTATTCATTGTTACCATTCCAAGTCACCTGTCGACTGGTTATGCCAACATCAGTGAACCAGAAGTGTACTTTAATTATTTTTTTGAAACAACTGTGATTAAATAATTGTTTAAAATTCTCACTGATATTTCAGGTAATGTTTCTTAATCAGTTCATACAGCTGAACATTGTGCTTGTTATTAATTCAGATGGTTCAAATGGCTCTGAACACTATGGGACTTAACATCTGAGGTCATCAGTCCCCTAGAACTTAGAACTACTAAAACCTAACTAACCTAAGGACATCACAGACATCCATGCCCGAGGCAGGATTCGAACCTGCTACCATAGCGGTCACGCGGTTCCAGACTGAAGCGTCTAGAACCGCTCGGCCACAACGGCCGGCTGTTATTAATTTTGTAGATATTACTTTTGCCTTTAAACTGAGTAAATGCTCTTTTATGATGAAACGTGAAAATTCGTTTTCAAATAAATTGTATATTTATCACGTAGTGGAGGAATAAGTTGATATAACTCTGTGGTAATATCCCAGTTAAAATTATCTCTGTCACGTTAACACTTTTCAAAATTCTCCATGCTCATGATGATCCTTTTACCCGACAGTTACTCCTCGTTCTTCTTCTTTCCTGCTTTATATATCCCCGTCCGTTTCAAACTTCTTTTCTGCAACCAGATCTCAAATGCATGCAGCTTCTTCCTATTACGATCGCCGCATTTTGTGCTTGCGTTTCAATTAAATGCTGTACTTAGGTCGCATGATTTGAAAAAAATTGGAACAATTATTACGAGTTAATATCGTTTCCTAGTTGTTATTTTTCAGGTCTTGCTGAGTCCTTCATGTGCTAATTTGCTTCCAAGATAGTAGAATTCCTTCACCTCAACCGTTACATTGTTGGCGATAAACCACTGGAACCAGAAACAACCGTAAAATACCTAGGCGTAGCCACCCAGTATACAAAAGTGGAGTGATCACATAAAAAAAAAAGTAAGTAAAGCGGATCCCACACTGAGATTCATTGGAAAAATGTTAGGAAGTGTCCTTCATCCACGAAATATATGGCTCAAAAAGACTTGTTTGAGCAGTTCTTCCGAAAGCGTAGGTCCCAACAAATTACTGCCTCTCACATGAGTCTCAAAAAGCGACAGAGTACAGAAACTCAGAAAGAAATTGAGTTCATAAGGAAGTATATCGACAGTCTCTCCTGACACACCACTCGCGAATGTGGCAGGGAAGGGGGGAAATGGCAGTGGCGCAAGAAGTGCCCTCCGTCACACACCGTAAGCTGGCTTGTGCACTATAGACGTAGATAGAGGACTGAATGTGGATTACCACTGACTATCTCGTCGGTGTGAATTATAACCTCTCTTTTTTTTGGAAACACGAAACTGTCGTTTACATTTTGACATTGTCCTGATACTAAAAACGACATTGAAAATGTTGAGAATGGTAACAATAATAACAACATGATAACAGCATTTAAGCCTGCTGTTTACTTTACTACACTAATGGTTATTTGTCAAGTCGGATGGTTAAAGCTACACTCCCGCATCAAAATCGTTTAATGTTTCATAGGGATAGTTTCACGGAAGAACTTCACGGTTCCGTTACTCGCATATCTCCGAGTTGTAATGCGGAATGGCGTGCTGCTGAACTTAATGCCCGAGTGAAATTCATCGACCACTCTAAATTGGAAGGAGGAAACTACTACGTTAACTAATCGCCAACCGACGCCATAAACGAGGCATTAATACGAACAGTTAAACTGGGAATGGGAGTCTCTGCTCCAAATAGAGCAGCCAGGTGGACGGGTATTCAGAGACGCCCGCGTTACTAACGAGCTCAGCTTAGTTTGATGCTCTCCCGTACCTCCTCTCAGTCTGCCGTGTATTTTCCTGCTGCAGCTGTTCTTTGAAGGCTACGGTGTACGTTACCAAACGTGAACATCAGTTTAGAATGGTGACGAGCCGATTGTGTCCCTCACGTAACGACATCTGTCCCTGTTTTATTTCATGAACTAAGTTTCTGCGAGCGGATTCACCCATGTACGCATATATCACATATTTAACGCATATTTAAATTTAACTTATTATACACATATTTCATCTGTGCCTGCAGCAAATTTCGCCCTGCAGCTTCGTCTGATTCTCGAGGAAACGTATTTTGCCTACGTAAGAAGTATGTAGGAAGTCGTGACAATGTTTCAGCTTTATAAATGTGAAAATGTTACAAACTGTTTCTACATTGTCAGCTCACGACCTGCTTGACTTCTTGAACAACACAAATAAGAAACAGATTCCTCTACATACTTTTAAAATATTCAGTTAAATACAGGAAAGAAACACAAGCAGGCCCTCTTCGAACATTTTTACATGTCACGCCTACCCCTTGGTTGTTATAGGTATATTAATCCAAATTAGTTTTATACACATAATTAAATAAGTAGTTAGTTACACATATACTAAATTTGGTGTAAATTGCTTCAGATGATCCTGAGTTATTCTACTGTGTCACACATCTAAAACTCACCCCTATCCCCAACAGCAATCGAAGGTAGATGGTCCTTATCCCCGCAGTACTCTTTCCAGACAGTAAGTAACCACTAAATCGCCAGTTCTTCAAAGAATTGAACTTCCCTGTATAAAAGAATTTTACGAAGGATTCATGTTTTAAAGAGGCGGCATTAAGCATGTAAGCGAGAAAAATTTAGAACGGTTGAAATTATGTATAAATTTTTCTGCACGTCCCTAGATACTTTCATTTTCAAATACTGAATAATATAATCTGAGCATTTGCGCGCGGTGCGTTACGCTTCTTTTTCAGCCCCATCCCCGCCCTTTTGAAGTCTGTGTTGTTCTTCAGAATGAGATTTTAACTGTGCAGCGGAGTGTGCTCTGATATGAAACTTCCTGGCAGAATAAAACTGTGTGCCCGACCGAGACTCGAACTCGGGACCTTTGCCTTCCGCGGGCAAGTGCTCTACCATCTGAGCTACCGAAGCACGACTCACGCCCGGTCCTCACAGCTTTACTTCTGCCAGTATCTCGTCTCCTACCTTCCAAACTTTGCAGAAGCTCTCCTTGTTCCTACCCGCACAGTGCAGTGCTTCTTTTCGGATAAAAAGTTAAATGTGTCCTCTACGAGAGGATGTTGAAATTACATATATACATTTTTATGAAATGTAGAGAAGAGATATACAGGGTGAAGCAAAAATGCTGTACTGGGTCAGCATGCGATTCCTCATTCAGATTAAGGACAAAAGTTTATCTAGCAAAATCAGATCGGGTGCATTTTGAAAACACGTGTATGAAAAAGATGAGCTGGAAACACTGTTACATTGTGCAGCGCATGGAATGTACAGAGGAACGTACAACACCACTCACTACCGCATCAACCGCCGTAGGTGACTCAGTAGACTGCTGGGACATCTAACCCACATCCATTACGGAGCTACGATTCGAGGCCTCGCCGTGTTCATCGTTTATAAGCAGGACATGGTTTCCTCACATGACAATAGCCAGTCACGTGGTAGTGAGATGCAGTAAACCGCATGCACGTGTCTATTAACCGCGCAGTGCGCTACCGTAACTGGTCCTGTCAGATTGTTGTAGGGCGGCTTCCTGATGGAGAACACAAACAATGAATACGTCGATATGCTTTTGGTGCTGGATGCTTCCTATTACCACGTAAAGTCAAGCGCCAGCGCACCAGTCTGAAACGAAAGAGAAGAGAGAATTGTGAAGAAAACGGCAGCCAATTGCACGCTGAGCGACCTCTCTCCAGGACGACAATGCAACAGCAACGGTCTCTATGCGAAGAGAACATAAGCGCCATGCCTAACTGGCCGCGGCCTGAATAGAAGCGACCGGAATAGACGCTTCAAAGGTCATTACTTTGCTCGTACAATATATGTAGCTTAAACTTGAAATTATTATACTGGTGCGATTTCTTATTTTGTCTGTCGCCGTTTGCTTGCGACACATCTGTTTAACACAAAGTTAAGTATTGTATTTTTTCGTTTTGAAATAAAACTCATTAATACGATTTGTTTGAATTTTGTGTACCGATTCGAGAAAGTAGGTTTCCTAGACTCCCCATATTTGACGAGTATGCAGGATCCAACCCATTCGATAATTGCTGCTCGTGCTACATGGTAACCTCAAAGGTGCTATTCCGGAAAGAACGTTCTTCCTCGCCTGGAGCAACGCTGCCGGGAAACCGGTAATCTCCGTTCACAAGCCATGCACAGAGATTGTCCAAGGACTAGAGTACTCCGCAAACAGAGGACGCTATTCCTGAAACTGTTCACCAGTCATCTCGGCGAAGTACCCGGGATATTGCAGGCCAGTTCCATATATCTCAAAGACAAGTTGTTGAAGTGCTGCACGTTCAATGACTCCATCCAAATTATTCGTTACATGTTAACTCAACACCACATTCGACGAATTTGGTATAGTTAATGGCTCTTGTGCAAAGTGGAAGAAAACAAACATTTTATAAATAACGTGATATGAATTGACGAATCTAGCTTCTCTTCCAACATCGATACAGCCATTATTCGTTGGTAGACAGTCCACATGTCAACCGTAAATGTGTCTTTCAGGCAAGCTTTGTCGTAAACCTGTGGGCTGGAATAGTGGGAGGAGTACGTTTGGGCCCGTACCTATGCCGGAGAAGTAGAACGCGCTTCTGAATCGTACGTTCCTAAGAAATACTTTGCCTGACTCATTAGAAAACGTTCCACATGGTGTTCGGCGACAGCTATGATTTCAGCATGACGGTGCACCGCCACATTTTCGAATGATTGTGCATAACTACTTAAATGAAGCGTTTCCAGGGAAATGATTGGTCGTGGAGGTCCAGTGTTCTGGCCTCCACATTTCCCGGACCTTGATACACTAGATTTTTATTTGTGGAGAAACTTAAAGGATGTTTATAGCACTCTGTCGACGGATATACACGACGTAATAGCTCCAGTGCATCGGTATGCTTCGACGGTGGTGGATGTAGGTGTACTGCGTAGGGTCCAGTAAAGTATGATCCAGCGAGTGGTGAAGAGTCTGTAAATAAAAGGGGGTCGCTTTGAACATCATCTCTAAAATGAACGTTGCTCGTACGTGTACGTGTCTGCTCTGTGAAGGTAAGCCTGGACGTCAGACTTAGAGAATGGAATTATTGTGCGTAGCTTAATCTGAAGTCTAGTGCAGCCTACCTATTGTGTTGTTTGTACCTCATTGGGTACAGACGATGTTACTGTGTCCACGATTATTTTCTATTGGATTTGTTTGTGTCATGGGTGAAACAAAGTGATCTTTATGTCTCTAATAAGCCTTAACCGATAAAAAAATTGGCGCGAATAAGTCACAAACATCGACGTCTCTGCATATGCTTTTCCCACGGCGTTTGCTCGTCTCATTGAGCTAATGGGACAGTTACGGCACGAGGCACAGTTCATCTAGCTGATTGCGGTCACACTGCACGGTTTAAAGCGTTGCCACAGCCTCGTTTCTTAAATAATTTTTTTTATTAATTCTAGGTTCTGCTACAAACACTTTCATCTGCAATTTGGATGAGGAATCACATGCTGACCTCCAAGTGTGGCATTTTTTATTCATCCTGTAGAGAGATAAAATATAAATTAAAAGATATTCAGCAATTTAATTGGCCTCTGTAATGTTTTGAGCAACACAAACGGCTTGATTACCAGTAGAGGGGCTGCCGGAGAACAACAATAGACTTGTTGTGGTCTCTGAGTAAAGTGGAAGGAGAATATGATAGCTCAGTACGTTGTGCAGGCGCTCGCTCAAGTGTACGGACCTGTGGACGACGTGCACAGAATTACAAATGCCTTGTTTTGCTTTTCAGGTTTGCTCGCTGATGATTCAACTGATCATAAAATGGGAAACTCAAAGATCGCCTACGTAATTGTTTTGTTAGTCCCTCCTGTGACGACAGATGAAGCTGGAAACTCAATAAGTATTACAGGTAATTATCTCAATTCAACTTTCAGAAATCAGGTTCCTTCTAATCCTTTCCTGGTTGACATTTTGTGTAATGCGCCTCTAGTTCCGCCTGCTGTTGTTCTTAATATTGCCTACTAGACGAAATTAGGGATCAGTCACCCACTGATAGAATATATCATATTGGATCCATCTTCACTGATGGAACTCTACAACAGATTCAGAAGGTCTTCAAAGAAATCAGACAAAATGATCCCTCTTTTTTCATTATACCGTGTCCTAGTTATTTTAAGACTGAGGAGTTTCTGTTTGCAGTTCACCCGAAAACCAGAAATTCTGAAACACTTTTTAAAAAAAAAAAAGATGTAGTATTGTTGGTTTCTCTGTTCAACGACCTTTAAAATGATATCAACAGAAAGGATTAGAAAGTTTCAGAATCCTTTCTGGAGTCAGAAAACTACCAAATCTTCAGGGGTGTCTGGCTAAAGTGCCACTACACCAGGGACTAAGCTCCACGTATCTACATCTCGAACAGAAGAGACGATGAGCGTGTTCAGGTTTATGTTAGACATATGCTGTGTACGTGATAGTGTTAAAATGTAATAACTCTTTCAATAGCGGTGAACTGCATCGAAAATTATGATTAAAACTATCTGCTGGTTGAGATTAAGAGCAGTGCAGTTTAATGCTTGCATAAATCGCTCTGAAGAAAGCTCTTCTGACTGTTAATGTGCGATAATCGCCTACCTATTTTCAGTGATTTCCTTAAAAACGCATTTGCAGCAACAAAGGGCACAGCAATCGTATGTTTCCTTACAGCTAATTTCATTTCTCTAGGTGAAACAGTGCACCACTACCTCAGATTTCTCGAGTAGTTTTAACGTGAAATCAAAAATACAATTTCTAGAAGACGATCAGCAGAAATACGATCAGTGACAAATTTGGGGACCCCGCAGTAAATGAAGTGAACGAATACCACCGTGTCGTAAGCAAAATAACACGTAACGAACGAGGAAAGGGCATAAGAAGCATATTAGCAAAGGCAAAGAGAGCGTTCATCACCAAAATATCAGCCACAGGTCAACTTCAGAGAGAAATATCCTGGGGTGTCCGTCTGAGAAATAACTATTATGGAAGTGAATCACGGACTGTGGGGGGAAAAATCAAGGTATTTGACAGGTGTTACAGAAGCTTTCTGAAAATTATGTGGACTGATAAGGTACGGAATAAGGAGGTTATCCACAGAATAGGCTAGGAGAGAAATATGTAGTAAACACTTATTAGAGAAGGGAAAGGATAATATGAGATGAGTTAAGACATTGGAAAATTGCAGTCATTTTATTAAAAGTATCTACAGAGGGGAAAAGATTCTAGTGGAAGACATAGATTGGAATACACGAAAGAAAGAGTCGAGGAGCTTCAGCTTAAGTGTTACGTACATTGAGACGGAAATATTGACGCATGGTAGCATATCGCAGAGGGGCCGATGGCACTAACCAGAAAATTTATGATAAAATGATTAAAAATAAAATAAATAAGTACTCTGGACATGTAATTTCTGCCGCACGACGAGTAGCCGCCACGACGTGGCTGCCTTTGCGCGCTGCCACCGATATTTTCTATCAGAAAACTCTCAAATTTTTTTAAAATAAAAAAATTAACATTCTACACCTTTATTCTTCGTGTCTACGTATTTCAAACCTCTGCCGCTAGAGGCCTCCAAAATGTAATGTATGATATGGCGGTGTGCAACGTAACTATGTTGGTACGTGGAAACTGTGTGCTATACTTCAGTTTCGAATTAGAAGAGTCCGTTCACAGTCAAGTACCCTCTTCTTCAGTAAGACAAAACCAGACCACACACGAGCGCCGCAACATCTGCAATCATCCGACGACTTGGCTCCATCCGATTTTCATCTGTTTCCAAAGTTCAAAGAATACCTTCAAGGACTTCACTTTGATAGTAGTGAAGAGGTGCAAACAGAAGTGAGATTGCGGCTCCGTCAACAAGATCAACCATTCAGCAGTGTCGCTATCAGCAAACTGGTCTCTCGTTGGCAGAAATGTGTTCGTCGGCAGTGCGACTATGTTGAGAAAAAACGTGAAGATAAGGAAATAGAATGTTGATAAAATTAATTTCATTTAAAAAATTCAGAAGTATTACTTTTCAGCATGCTCCTGTATTTCTCTAGCCTGGCTTTTAAATGTGTATGACCCTGTGATAATGTAAAATGTGCAACCTATAGAATACTGAATAAAATTCCTTCATATGAGGTCATTGCTTCAAAGCTTTTATTTTTCCTTCTGACCAAGCATAATTTAACGTCGGAGAATGCACCTTCACTTCGTTCCTTTTCCTAGACATACCACGCTCCATTTACGAGATATAGCGAGCACCATTTTGCAACTGAAAAATTCAGTTGAAACTCTTCAAACAAGAATCACTGTCGATATCTAAACATCAACAGTCAAATTAGCTAATTTCGACTGATTATTCACGACATCATCCACAAAAGCACAATCCAAAGGTTCACTACTCAGTCAAAATAACTGCAGGACCAGTGTGAGGAACAGAGTAGTCGTTTGTGCGACAACGTAAAGTTCTTAAACGGCCAGTGTCATATCTGAAAGTTACCATGTAATTTAGCGAAGCACTAACGTAGCTCCTATAAAGGTTTTCACTTAGCTATATTTTTAGACAAGTCCCTGATGCTACAGCAAAAAGCTATAGAGTCCCTCACATGCAGCAATCGATTTTGTACCTGTAAGTTAACTGGTGAATAGTCTTTGTCTTGGTTCCACCGCATTAGCATCTTTCGGTGAAAGTACTCTCAACGTCACTGAATCCAAACGTACTACAATGTAGAAAGAGCTGTTTTGTCTTTTATGCTAGCGTGCAACAGGTGACGGCAACAGTTTCCTATTCTTTAGCTGGCTGGAGTGGCCGAGCGGTTCTAGGCGCTACAGTTTGGAACCGCGCGGCCGCTACGGTCGCAGGTTCGAATCCTGCGTCGGGCATGGATGAGTGTGATGTTCTTACGTTAGTTATGTTTAAGTAATTTTAAGTTATAGGTGACTGATGACCTCATAAGTTAAGTCCCATAGTACTCAGAGCCATTTGAACCATTTTGAAGCTATTCTTTATATTATTTCAGTCCAAAACAGAGAAAACTGACAATCGTTGGATTTTGGCCCTTGGCCTGCAAATGACTTAATATGACTGATTTCATCAACACCTCTTTCATGTGGTGGTTCTAAGAGCTCCACTTACTGCATTAATTGCCATTACTGTATGTCATGTCCAAAACAGGTTAATTCCAATGAAAGTATGCAAAACTCATTAGAGACCACTTTGTGCCATGAAAAAAAACCAAAAAGCAGTCTAAGTAACTTAAGCCCGCAGATCCGCAAAAAAAAAAGGTGTTCTCTCACTTCTGGCGGCCGGAAACTGGAGCAGCCACGGTGTTGCATTTGGGTAGACGAAGGTGACGGCGCTGGGAATCTACGTCAACCGTGCAGATATTGCTGGCAAGTGACCTTTCGAATATAGTTTAACACATAACCACATGTGCTACGATAAAAGTGCATGACCCGTTTTAAACAGTCTTTGAGTGAATTCATTTGCCGCATTTCCTCTAATTTAAACGGCATAAACTGTGATAGATAAACATCCATATAGTCAGCTAATTAGTAAACAAGTTGCAAAATTAATAACTGTTGAATGCAATTTCATACAACAGCCAACGGGATTACAAACAAAAAATAATCCACGAGCGAGATTTGATGAAGTATCTAAAGGAAAGGCCGCTGTAATAGATTGTGTGTAATGACCGTAAAATTAATTGACTCAAAGTTATATTTCATGAACTACAGTAGTAAAAATCACACATTAAAGGGCAGTGAATGCAGCTATTATAAGCAAAACGTACCTCACACCAACTACATTCGTCAAATTATTTAGCTTTTAAGCTTTTTGAGATATTTTTACTTATTAATATCGTTCTAGAAAAGATAAAATTACAGTGAAAGGAAATGCGTCGAGCTAAAGACGATTCAGGGTGTTAAAAGATTCATGTACTTCAATGAATGAGAGTTTTAAGAACAAATGATTTAAGCTAACATTATGGTAGAATATACAAAATGTAGACATATACTAATACTGTTCGCTATCTATATGATCAGCGCAAAGCAGCACCGATAATTGCAGCAGTATACATCACGCGTCCTAACTATGTTGTATCAGATTTTATAAAATATACTGATGGGGTGGAGGGTGGGGGGAAGAGGTGGGAGGAGGGTGGAGCAGGTCAGATCAGAAAGTTGCGAGTGAGACTGAGTAGTGAGCGAGAGGAATCGACTCTTGTCATTGCGACGATTTGGCCAGAGAGTCTTTTTTTTTTTGCTTTTTCGGAGGCGGTGGAGGGGGGAGAAGTACGGGGGCGAGAGGAAGGAAACCTAGAATTCTTTCTGCGGTGTGATACCTGAGAATTTATGCGGCCTGTTGACTTTTCGGAGCATCTGGTCTTCGGACTCGTGAATTTTTCAGCACCTGCACACTGTCGCGAAACTTCAGCGTGGCAGTTGGACCTTTATGTAAATAAGTACTGGAGGTTCGCTTTTCAACCTGAGGACTTGCGAATATTTGCTGCAGTTCCTACATGGCGTGGGAGTTTCCGTAAATTCATGTGGGCAACAGACTTCTATTTATACCGGAAAATTCTCTCCCGGCCTTCTTTTTACAGAGTGAACGTTAGGCGATACGATAGTGACAAAGTTCATCAGAATCATATTTCGTGAAAGATAAAAACCAAATTATCTACTTGTTTCACTTTTTATGAAATATTTATTTCGTTTCTGGTAAATCAGCATTTATTACTTTGAACTTGTCCGCCTCCGTAGCGCAACGGTAGCGTTATCTCCTACCACGCAAGGGGGCCCGAGTTCGATTCCAGGCATGGGGCTGGGTGTTGTGTGTCCTTCATCATCATTCTCATCATCACTGACATGCAAGTCGCCGGAGTGGTGTCAGCTACACTGCAGTGATATGGCGGCCGAACCCAGAGGGTATATCCCGACCAATAAATGTCATAGGATCGCACCTTGACCTTTACAATAACATTGGTCGACCATTGTGATTTATTGAAACACTATCCTATCTGATAAAAATGTACGGTTATCTGGTATTTAATTTTTTTATTTTTCAGGAATTAAAAGAAACACACGTTCACAAATATATGAAAACGGACTGCGACGATGACTGGCAAAACACCTAGACATAAAAATACAGATGATTGTAATATTAGACGAGATCTTTAAAAATTCCTAGCATCATACTTGAATGCAAACAACATCCAATGGCATATTACAACCGGTGCTCACTATTTTACGTCCCAATAAAAATGAAGCTTTTAAAATGGCGAGAGTACTGTGTCACGTCCGAAAAAAACTGCTTTTTTTCTTCGTACATTCTTATAACATACATCTGTTTAGTATACTAGTATAATTGAATTGACAATGTGAAATTAATGAACAACAAACACTATCAGGTATATAACATTTTTCGTCTTCATTTCACGTTTATTAGAACGCTTTGAGGTACTGCAAATTTCCCAAAACTCCAATTTTGGCTTTCGATTTTTCTGACCAGCCAGATGAATTCGCTTTCCAGATTTCTGTAATGGATATATCCAAGCACAATGAGGCAATGAATGATAGCTAAGTCGTTTCTGTTGCTTCAAATAAACTGTTGATGGCAGTTAGCGTAAAATTTGCCAAAGCAGCTAAGCGAGAGGGTGGGGGGGGGGGGGGGGGGGATGATATCTGTAGTACGTCCTTGGGGACACCATTTCAGGTAAGAACAAAATAAATCTTTATTGAAAATAAAACGGGGAGCTTCAAACTTTACAGTTTTAAAATATTTCTCTCTTTCCAATGGTTTCACATTGTTTACCAAAAAAGTGGCTCTGAGCACTATGGGACTCAACTGCTGTGGTCATCTGTCCCTTAGAACTTAGAACTACTTAAACCTAACTAACCTAAGGACATTACACACATCCATGCCCGAGGCAGGATTCGAACCTGCGACCGTAGCAGTCACACGGTTCCAGACTGTGCGCATAGAACCGCGAGCATTGTTGACCATTTATAGGTTTAGCAACATCAACTTTGCTATGTGAAGCATCTTTAATATTTTGTGTTGTTTATTCCATGCATTGTTGTTCTGTACAACTTCTTTGTCGCATCCATAAACATTATGATTAACTCCGGAAGCTCGCTTCCCCTTATGGTAAGAGTTTTCCACCAAATCAGTCAAAATGTATCCATACGTATAGGGTTGGGAAGAAACCCAGGGTTTCACTTCAGGTGAGACAAACAACTGATCTCATTCATTGAAGTGGAAGTTCTTTTCCCTTCATACGCGGCCGATCATCATCCAACGAGAGGAATTTCTCTAACACTGGCGTATGATCATAGCCACCGAGCGAGGTGGCGCAGTGGTTAACACACTGGACTCGCATTCAGGAGGACGACGGTTCAAATCAGCGTTTGGCCATGCTGATTTAAGTTTTCCGTGATTTCCCTAAATCGCTTCAGGCAAATGCTGGGATGGTTCCTTTGAAAGGCCATGGCCGATTTCCTTCCCCATCCTTCCCTAGTCCGATGGCCTCGCTGTTTGGTCCCCTCTCCAAAACCAACCAACTGATCATAGTCGATTTGCAACCTCCATCTGCGAGTACGGAAATATTCGTTTATAATTGTATGAATAGGAGGAGCCATTTAGAAATGGAAATAGGATTCAAATGGTTCAAATGGCTCTGAGCACTATGGGACTTAACTTCTGAGGTCATCAGTCCCCTAGAACTTAGAACTACTTAAACCTAACTAACCTAAGGACAGCACACACATCCATGCCCGAGGCAGGATTCGAACCTGCGACCGTAGCAGTGGCGCGGTTCCGGAAATAGGATTATCAAACAACTCCTATTCATCGCATCTAGAGCGAGGATCATCGGTTAAAGGGCCCGATTCATTTTTTTATCCATCCTAATTCTTGCAGTTTCAGCTAATACCGTGTTTTACCTGATTTCTTTTGCTGTGAAATGCCGAAATGATTTTCTATACCTTTCAATTTATCTCTAATTAACAACTGATGCATTTATTTTTTATTACACCGCATTCACTATATATATCTGCAAACTGAAATTAAAGAAAGAGATGTGATTGTAAGAATTAAAATGTGAATGAGCAGAACTCAAATTAAGAGTATGAAGTTAGTATAATCATCAAATAACGCTGTATATTGCGTCTACATGTATTATTATGGTATATAACGCATTGAGAGTATTTGTACTCCTAAGTGAAGAACCCTAAACAGTGAATGTTCTACCGTATTAATTTATTTTGTTAACCATTTTTCGGCTTATAAGCCTTTAACTGTCTTCATCAAAGAGTATAGGATACTGGTGGACGACATTGCAAAAGTATTACACTTGGAGAGTGAAATGTATAAAAAAACAGTAATTTCATCCTTGACAGTGCGATAATAATAACGTACTGAAAATGTTAGATAGTAAATACATGTAAAATGAACAAACCACAAAAATATTAAGACTAAACATCGAGAAACGTGTGTGTGTGTTTGTGTGTGTGTTCAAAAATGGTTCAAATGGCTCTGAGCACTATGGGAACTTAGAACTACTTAAACCTAACTAACCTAAGGACATCACACATAGCCATCCCCGAGGCAGGATTCGAACCTGCGACCGTAGCGGTCACGCGGTTCCAGACTGTAGCGCCTAGAACCCCTCAGCCACTCCGGCCGGCTGTGTGTGTGTGTGTGTGTGTGTGTGTGTGTGTGTGTGTGTGTGTGTGTGTGTGTGTGTGTGTGAGTGTGTGTGTAGAGCTGAAATGGAAGAAGAGGAGGAGAACGAGCTGGAGAATGTTAGCAAAGAATTACACTCAACATAAGAGAAGGTACGAAAACTGTCGAGGGTTTCGTGGTTGCTGGTGGAGACATTTCCTTCTGGCTCTGTCTGGAGATCTTGGACCAACTTTCATTTAACGAATTTTCTTATGTTTAGCTAGCATGAATGGCTGGCACTGTCAAAGATTCAACCTCTATAGCAGTCCGCTACCAGCCATGGAGGATGGACCATTGACAATGCCAGCCACTCGTTCTGGCGAAACGTCAGCCGAAGATCCCGAGACAGAAGCCAAGAGATAAAACGTCAAAAGAGAAGATATGCGTATATTAATCATCTAAATAACAATTTGAATCAAATTAACAGTCACAGTAGTCTAAAAGTAGAACGAGAATAACGCATTCGATAACTGTATGTGGAAGGTGACAGAGAAGCAGTATGAAAGATAGAATTAACAATTGTAAAGAGAAAGACGTAACTCTGACTTTTATTACAGTGGTATGAAGAATTATCTCTCACTGTAAAGAGATAAAAATATAGTAAAGCAACAGAATATTTGAAGTACAAACATTCTAAACTGAATTACAAGGAAAAATTTAGGAGTGGAATTTGGTGGACAGTGTGAGAAAAACTGGAGAAGTTTGGGGCTTAGGTGAAATTTACGGGACGGGTAGTATTTAGCTGTGGACTGTACAACTGTACTTTGCGCTAAATGTTTCCTTAGCGTGAGTGCTTTCAAACGATTATGTTTCTGGCCTTTGATAAACGGAGGTCATGGAATTACGTCTGGTATTCGTGGCCTTCCATGAGAAGGCGCTCAGGAAATGTGGAATGTCAATTCTGTGATCGTGTTTAATCAGTCCAGTGACTATGACTCTGGCTGATTGATCTATATAAATCTTATCATAGCAATGATTAGTAATTTGCTAAACACTTGCTGGCTATAAATGCTCTTGAAAATGTGTAGGGCTGTCGTGTAAGAAATCTTACAGCTGCAGGATGTCAGTGTTTTGGCTACACTCTGCGATACATGTCCTAAGTATGGGACAGTGCACAACTTCAAGCAAACGCTGAAATAAACAGCACACGAATCATAGAGGAGGTGTATAATTTTAAATTTATACGTATAAGTGGATACAATGCTATTTTACTTTCGGTAAAACGTTCCCAAGCAAGTTATTTATAATTCTATACTGAACAATCATTGACGGCCGCGGTGGTCTCGCGGTTCTAGGCGCTCAGTCCGGAACCGCGCGACTGCTACGGTCGCAGGTTCGAATCCTCCCTCGGGCATGGATGTGTGTGATGTCCTTAGGTTAGTTAGGTTTAATTAGTTCTAAGTTCTAGGCGACTGATGACCACAGATGTTAAGTCGCATAGTGCTCAGAGCCATTTGAACAATCATTAGCCACACTCACACAGAAAATACATTTCAAAACAGCATCAGTCTAACGGGATAGAATTATGGCACCCTTCTGACTAAATTCCCACCCTTGGAAAAAAATCTGGACACTGTCGAGAAGAGCATGTCTCATCAGCCCGGCTAACGTATTTGGTTGTTTCCGTGAGTCTCTTCTAATCTTAGAATCGCTTAGTTAATCTTCTGGTAACACATTTAATTTGTAGAACTTCATCGTAATCGTGCTTCCTGAGCGATGAATTTTGTCATAGTCGACCAAATCGGAAAAAAAATCTATGCGCTGCACAACGTGACTGAAGAGGATTTCCCACGAGATAAAAAATCCTTAGGCACACTGGAGAGTGCAACACGTTCCGGTGCGAGGAAGTGCTAAAACATTAGAGCGAGGAAGTGCAAACCAGTATACAGCATCATGACGGACGATGGAAATCGGATGTATTTGTACGAGCCGGGAACTTAGCTGCAGTCTACCGTTTGGTTCGTTCGCGACGGGCTACCAAGAAAATGATGACGTATTTTCTTGGTCAAACTCGACATTTCACGACCATTGCTTTAGCAAATCGAAGAACAGTTAATACTTAATAGTTAGCAACAATTTGTTTGCCTAAATAAACCGATGAAACTGAAAGAAACAACCGTAAACATCATTCATGAAAGCAAGATGTCGTACAGTACAACAAACTGTCGATTATTTGGTGGAGAAAAACTGCGAATCAATGCCTCATTGCCAGTGTCAACCTGATTTATCGCCTAAAGTCTCCTTTATGTTCTCTTACGTCAGATAAAAAAATACGCGAACAGTGATTTACCACAATGTGTTCATATTCTTCTGTCAGTACTCAGTACAGTACGAAACAAACACAGCAGCATTTCCTTACAGGTATTGTTCAAAATGTGACCACCATGACCAAGGCAGAATGTGCAGCGAAGCACCATTATACACGTTCAAGAATCCCAGGAGTTGTACTACTATTACGGCAGAAACAATAAAGTTATGTATATCGGGCGGCTCTTTACGTGCTCTCAGAAGTAATAGTCCGTTGGTGTCGTATTAGTGACGCAGCTGTCCATGGAACATGACCACCACTACCGATCCATTATCGTCCAAACTGTTCATAGAGTGTACGAGTCCCGATGTCCCATAACAAAAAACCAGGTAAGATTACAATTAGCCGACATTTGCACTGTTAGGCAGATATTTTCTGTGACATATAAATAAAAAGACGTGTAAAAAATAAAATAAAATGCATTTCGTCTGCAACAAACTGTAAGAGACTACTGATTCTTTACCTCTAGATACTTAGAAAATATCCCTGAACAACCTCTGAAAATTTATCGGAAGAGTTTCGGCTCATTGTATATACTAAACACAGTACTAACAACACTGACACAGAATACACGTTTCAAAACATCGTCAGCCTTACGAGGTAGTATTATGACACTCTTCTGCTCACAGAAACACTCTGAATAATTCTCAATCTGCGAAAAGTCTGGACTTCGGTGACAAGAGTCTAACATGTATCGCCTAAGAAAGCTAAAATTACTGGTTGAGCGAAATTCAAACCACAAATCATTAAAAAAAAAGATTGAGACCATACTTTTCTAGTCGATGATTATAAAATTTGTCGGATTAATGGATATGTATTATCAAAATGTTGAACTTTTGCATTGAGACAGCTGATTCTAGTTCGGTCTCAGTACCCTATATTAGGTTTCTGTGGTTTCCATAACTAATTTTCAACGAATGACACGAAGATTTTTTCTAGAAGTTCTTGGAAACCTCTTCCTGCTGCACAAACAGATCTTCCTCTTCTCCTGTAGTCTTTTATTTTGAGTTTTGTGGTAGGAAACTTCATTTTGTAGCCAACCACAAATCTCTTTCATTACTATATATCAGTGGTCTTTGCTGTTTGTTTCAAGACTAAAGGCTGATGTTATTCACTGGAAATCCGTGTGGCTAGCATATCCCGTCAGGTAGACCATTCGCCTGAGTTTGCCACCACTTCGGCGACTTTCGTGTCGATGGGATGAAATGATGATAATGACAACACAACACCCAGTCCCTGAGCAGAGAAAATCTCCGATACAGCCGGGGATCGAACACGGACCGTTTGGTATGACATTCCGTCACGCTGACCACTCTCAGCTAGCACGGGCGGACATGATATTCATTAGGAACCATCTAAGTATATGCTAAATAAAACTCGTGAAGTAAGGATGTTGATTACATTTTGTTGAAGAAGCATTACACAATCAGAAGTATCGCCTGAAGTAAGGGCGACATAAAACTCTCCAATATATGTTGTACGTGATATCCCTATCCGTTTGTCGTAGGGATTAACGTTAATTATTTGTCTGCAGAAACAGTAGAGAACAATTTGGTCATAAACTAACATGAAACATGTCACAGACAGTTTATTTAAGTTGAAGTAACATGAAGATGAAATAGTTACTTTTACGCTAACGCCTTCTACAGATATATGGAGGTATCCATATTTAACGTTCTGCTTCCAAAAAGTACTGATGATGACTACATGTTTTATTAACAAGTGAGTACATAAAAAGAATGTAACTACCCTGTTGCCAGAGCCAACAAACAAGTGCGTCAACAAAATGAGATGCAAACGAAGTCGAGCGTTTGCTAAATTGAGATTAAAATCTGATAGACGTCAATCTGTTTGGCAACCGCAGTGGGTTGGTCGCTGAACGCACCTCATTTGTCTGTGGGCAACTGTTTGTTAACAGGCATGTACCACTGACACCATTCAAACTTGTTAATAGCCTGTCGATCTCACTGAACCATCGCAACCATTCAAGGGCGCTGGGCGTTCTGTTTGCGATGCTAATGTGTTCAATTATCCAGAGTACACATCCGAAAGATTTGTTCGCTGCCTCATCAGTCGATTTGTTTGGATGAATGAATACGTCGTACATAATTTTCTTGAATGTGTAGGAAACATACAAATCTGCATATAACCTTCGTATAGCTATTCTCATCACGATAAAACAGAGAACTGAGAACTAACGTCCGTCAATATACTGTGTATTTACGTTTCATATGTATTAACATTGTTATCATTGAAGACATTCAAGCGTTATCCAGAGTGTAGTTTTGAGACACACAGTCATTTTTCGCTCCGCAACTCTACGACCAAGTTTACAAATAAGTCTATATTATGTGTCTATATCGCTGAATATGACTATAAAATTCTGGATTTGTCGGAAACTACAACAGCTCAGGCAACTGTACTCTCTGCACACACCAGCTGATTTATTACTCTTGGCTGACGTTGAGCTGATCGACAATGGACATGCTACACTCCTGGAAATTGAAATAAGAACACCGTGAATTCATTGTCCCAGGAAGGGGAAACTTTATTGACACATTCCTGGGGTCAGATACATCACATGATCACACTGACAGAACCACAGGCACATAGACACAGGCAACAGAGCATGCACAATGTCGGCACTAGTACAGTGTATATCCACCTTTCGCAGCAATGCAGGCTGCTATTCTCCCATGGAGACGATCGTAGAGATGCTGGATGTAGTCCTGTGGAACGGCTTGCCATGCCATTTCCACCTGGCGCCTCAGTTGGATCAGCGTTCGTGCTGGACGTGCAGACCGCGTGAGACGACGCTTCATCCAGTCCCAAACATGCTCAATGGGGGACAGATCCGGAGATCTTGCTGGCCAGGGTAGTTGACTTACACCTTCTAGAGCACGTTGGGTGGCACGGGATACATGCGGACGTGCATTATCCTGTTGGAACAGCAAGTTCCCTTGCCGGTCTAGGAATGGTAGAACTATGGGTTCGATGACGGTTTGGATATACCGTGCACTATTCAGTGTCCCCTCGACGATCACCAGAGGTGTACGGCCAGTGTAGGAGATCGCTCCCCACACCATGATGCCGGGTGTTGGCCCTGTGTGCCTCGGTCGTATGCAGTCCTGATTGTGGCGCTCACCTGCACGGCGCCAAACACGCATACGACCATCATTGGCACCAAGGCAGAAGCGACTCTCATCGCTGAAGACGACACGTCTCCATTCGTCCCTCCATTCACGCCTGTCGCCACACCACTGGAGGCGGGCTGCACGATGTTGGGGCGTGAGCGGAAGACGGCCTAACGGTGTGCGGGACCGTAGTCCAGCTTCATGGAGACGGTTGCGAATGGTCCTCGCCGATACCCCAGGAGCAACAGTGTCCCTAATTTGCTGGGAAGTGGCGGTGCGGTCCCCTACGGCACTGCGTAGGATCCTACCGTCTTGGCGTGCATCCGTGCGTCGCTGCGGTCCGGTCCCAGGTCGACGGGCACGTGAACCTTCCGCCGACCACTGGCGACAACAACGATGTACTGTGGAGACCTCACGCCCCACGTGTTGAGCAATTCGGCGGTACGTCCACCCGGCCTCCCGCATGCCCACTATATGCACTCGCTGAAAGTCCGTCAACTGCACATACGGTTCACGTCCACGCTGTCGCGGCATGCTACCAGTGTTAAAGACTGCGATGGAGCTCCGTATGCCACGACAAACTGGCTGACACTGACGGCGGCGGTGCACAAATGCTGCGCAGCTAGCGCCACTCGACGGCTAACACCGCGGTTCCTGGTGTGCCCGCTGTGCCGTGCGTGTGATCATTGCTTGTACAGCCCTCTCGCAGTGTCCGGAGCAAGTATGGTGGGTCTGACACACCGGTGTCAATGTGTTCTTTTTTCCATTTCCAGGAGTGTATTTTGTCTCAGTGCGCACTGTAGCATTAATCGGAGCGACAATTTCGTTCTTGAGCCAGAATAAGCGGGTAATATCAATGGGGCAACAGGTGAAGAGCAGTGGTTTAGTCTACTGTTCACAGTAATTAGTATGCTCTCAACAACATGCACCGCACCAAGAAAAAAAGAATTAGGAGTTCTAGTGCTTTCTTTGAGCGGTGGCTGGGCCCCACAAAAATTCCGGGATCTATTGCGCTAATCACCTGAAACATGGGCCCATTCAGCATAGTAATGCCACACGAGAAGCTGCAAAGAAAAAGAAACAGTGAATAAAATGTAAGAACTGCCACTTGGTATTAAATCCAAAGAGCGAATCCACTCAATACTTAATTATTTTTACACACATCCGTTCCGAGAGTTCCGTATCCTGTACAGAAAATTGGAATAGAGATCAACATTAACATCATTTCCGCCCTTGCTCATAAAAGCTACACACTGCATGTTGTACCACCATACAGCGAGACCTTCAGAGGTGGTGATCCAGATTACTGTACACACCGGTACTTCTAATGCCCATTGGCACGTCCTCTTCCATTGATGCATGCTGTATTCGTCGTGGCATACTACCCACAAAAGTTCATCAAGGAACTGGTGTCCCACTCTAACGGCGATTCGGCGTAGATCCATCAGAGCGGTTGGTGGGTCACGTCGTCCATAAACAGCCCTTTTCAATCTATTCAAGACATGTTCGATGGGGTTAATGACTGGAGAACATGCTGGCCACTGGTCGTTATCCTGAAGGAAGTCATTCACAAGATGTGCATGACGATGTCGCGAATTGTCGTCCTTCAAGACGTCTCGCCAGTATACTGCCGGTGTGGTTGCACTACTGGTCGGAGGACGGCATTCACGTATCGTACAGCCGTTACTTCGCCTTCCATGACCACCAGCGGCGTACCGCACATAATGGCGCCCCAAAACAGTAGGGAACTTCCACCTTGCTGCACTCGCTGGGCAGTGTGTCTAAGACGCTCAGCCTGATTGGGTTGCCTCCAAACACGTCTCCGACGATTGTCTGTTGAAGGCATATGCGACACTCATCGGTGAAGAGAAAGTGATGCGGTTCATTCGGCATGTTGTTGGGACCATCTGTATCGCGCTGCATGGTGTCGTGGTTGCTAAGATGGACCTCGCCATGGACGTCGGGAGTGAATTTGCGAATCATGCAGCCTATTGCGTACAGTTTGAGTCGTAACACGACGTCCTGTGGCTACACGAAAAGCATTATTCAATATGGTGGCGCCTGCTGTCAGGGTTCTTCCGAGCCATAATCCGTAGGTAGCGGTCATCCACTGCAGTAGTGGCCCTTGGGCCTCCTGGGCGAGGCGTGTCATCGACAGTTCCTGTCGCCCTGTATCTCCTCCGTGTCCGAACAACATCGGTTTGCTTCACTCCGAGACGCCTGGACACTTTTCTTGTTGAGAGCCCTTCCTAGCATAAAGTAACAGTACGGACGCCATTGAACCGCGGTATTGACCGTCTACGCGTGGTTGAACTACAGACAACGCGAGCCGTGTACCTCCTTCCTGGTGGAATGATTGGAACTGATCGGCTGTCGGACACCCTCCGTCTAATAGGTGGTGCTCAGGCATGGTTATTTACATCTTTGGGCTGGTTTAGTGATCCAATATCAACAGTTAACATCTATCTTCAGGAGTTTTGGGAATCAGCGTGATGCAAAACTTCTGTGTATTTAAGACAAAACTTAAGGCACATACAAATGAATCCAAACATGGGTCCAGTTCTCAGATGTATCAGAAAATATACTTTAACAACATAGCGAACTCAATGGATTCATTCTTCATATTGCAGAAGAAATGAAAACAAGTAATGTAGACACACTACGTTTATAGTGTACTGGTATGAAATGAAATGTGCGGATGGCATTTGCTGGGCGGGAGGCCCCATCCGGGGGAGTTCGGCCACCGAGTGAGAATATTATTGCAGTCGACCCCACATTTAGTGACCCGCTTGCCGTTGATGAACATGAAATGATGAAGACAGCACAACATCCAGTCCACGGGCGGAGGAAATCTCCAACCCGGGAATCGAACCCGGGGTCGCTGCATGGGAGGCAAGCACGTTACCATCCGGCTAAGCAGGCGGATAGTTTACTCGTATGTCACGTGCTGACTGATTGTGTTTCCCTTTTACTCTGTACACAGCTACAATCATAAATACAAGGGAAAGGGAAACACAACTGATGGGAAAATTCTGAGAAGTATAAAACAGAAATACACTCAATGATAAAACACATTTTTATCCGCAGTTAATCTGAACTGCGATTCGTATCAGTTCTTGTCTAGACAAACAATTTTACTATTATTTGGAATAAGGGTAAAACAGTTTATCGATGTGCATCACGAGACACCAAAGGAAAGCGTGGTCGTTTGAAATACCTAATCCCCAGCTTCTCACAGCATTTCTAATACAAACTAACGGTCATGAGAGTATAGAATCCTACACTTTCTCTGTAGGTGAATTCTAAAAAATTTGGATGTTTGCATCTAATCCCTGGAACATGACAAATTTCCATTTTTAACCGACATCTACTTTTATGTAGAGTATTTTAACTACAGTCTGCATCAGAACAGAAGATGTTACGATTACCGAAATTTCCGAGACGTTTATAAAATGTGATAACTTTCAGGTGTCCAACTGTTTTGACAATTCAATTTTAAGCATATTTCGCGAGTGCTTTATTCCTCACTATATGTAGCGAGTGAATGTTTTTGACATGTACACTAAGGACCAGAATTTACCTGAAGATTTTGAACCTCCCTGTGAACGGAAAGCAGTAATTAAATTCGTATGCTCTTTCTTAACGGCGTTTTGGCTTTGCCAGTATATGCTGTCTGATAAAAAAGTGAATACACAGAGTGTGAAAAGGGAAATTAAACTTCATAGGCCTAGGTAGTATGTGACGTTACGTCAGGGCTTACAAGATCGAGTCAGATTTATAAAAGGCTTGTTAGTAAGAGCCCGCTCACGAAAAGACGTTGCAACTTCTCTGTGCTGGATGCGTACACTGTGGTCATAAACGTTGTTGTATCGTCTGCTGTGGGAAGCTGGCCCCCAACTGTTGTAACTAGTCATTTCTTGGATACTGGCATTGGTATGGAATTTACGTCGAAGTTGGTCGCACATACGTTTATTGGGAATCTTACTGCCTAAGTAAGTAACGTGACGTAGACGTTGATGAGCATTGTTCTGTTGAAAGGTGGCATCACGCTACTGTCGCATGAGAGGAAAATCATGAGGAGACAGGATATCCGTGATGTTCCGTTGGCCGTCCGAGTTCCCTCGACCAGTACCAGCGGTACCTTAGGTCATACCCGATCGCTTTACACACCATGACGTAAGAAATAACATTGTTGTACCTCTCAAAGATATTAGAGGAATGGACCCTCACACCGATGGGTAGTGCAGAACCATAATTTATCGATGAACACGGTGCGACGCCATTCCTTAACAGTTCATGGTTCTCGCTCACAGCACCACTCCAAACACAGCCGTTTGTATTAACGGCGGCGGCCTGCGCGTGGATGGTAATGCCCTAGCCTGGTGACGGGTTACGATGCGCTTAGCGCACAAGACGTCTATAATGCATTGTGGTGGCCAGACATAGTCGACCAGAACCTTGACGACGCCCTCAAATTCCAATGCAGTGCAACATCTTATGGCCCACAAATCTGTTGATTGCACGATTCGAGTCCGCAGCTCGTGGTCGTGCGGTAGCATTCTCGCTTCCCACGCCCGGGTTCCTGGGTTCGATTCCTGGCGCGGTCAGGCATTTTCTCTGCCTCGTGATGACTGGGTGTTGTGTCATGTCCTTAGGTTAGTTAGGTCTAAGTAGTTCTGAGTTCTAGGGGACTGATGGCCATAGATGTTAAGATGTTAAGTCCCATAGTGCTCAGAGCTATTTGAACCAATTTTTTTTTTTTTTTTTTTTTGATTGCACGATTAGACCAGCTAGCCAAATGGAGACCCAAATGTGCTCTTGTGCCCGTTGTACGTGATAGATAATTGCATCACCAATTATTTACTTACCTGCCAGTGATGTGTACGTGTACGAAGTCACATTGACATCTGGGTTATTCACTTTTTCGCTAGGCAGTGCGTATTTCGAAGGGCTTCAGTCGTTGCTGAAGGGCTTTCTTTCCGTTGTCACTTCGGCACACACGCTTAGCCACGCGGGATTAGCTGAGCGGTCTAGGGCGCTGCAGTCATGGACTGTGCGGCTGATACCGGCGGAGGTTCGAGTCCTCCCTCGGGCACGGGTGTGTGTATGTTTGTCCTTAGGATAATTTAGGTTAAGTAGTGTGTAAGTTTAGGGACTGATGACCTTAGGAGTTAAGTCCCATAAGATTTCACACACATTTGAACATTTTTGAACACACGCTTAACTGTGAATTTTTGTTGACAATGCATTGAAGGCACTACATTAACATCTGAAGCTTTGACTGAGAAACTGTCCGCAATGAATACTAATGAAGTAAGGACGCTATTGACAAGATCGTAGACGGATAATTTTAAAATTAATATTTCCATTCATTTCACCATCTCGGTTTGGCGAAGAATAGACACCATGGCTACCAAGAAACTTAAATTGCCGTCCTCATCGATATTTTCTGAAGGAATTTTCTTAGGTGCTTTATCAACTTAGGTGGTAAAACCATCTTCTTTTTCCTGTAAGGCTGTAGTTTACAGAGGGCAATAGCGATGGCGAGTTTTGAGAATAAGTAAGCTACGTCTCTGAATTCTTTCTTCCATTAACCCGGGATTAGGCCTTATAACCTGTTTCGGCCTCTTCATCTTTTTCTCGACCTTCCCTAACTTCTTCTTACAGTGGGATCGCATTTCATCACTTGTCGAAGGACTCTCTGAAACATACAAAATACTTTATCTTTTCAGACCTGCTTCCGATGGATTTCTTTTTCAGTTAATAACTGCACCTGCAACTCTTTCCTTATGTGTTGATTTATTGCTTTGTCTTCTCGTGTATAGCCTTCACTGATCTAAGGAACTTCATTTCTGATGTTTCAAGTTGTCTGAAGTTTTTTGATCTTAATGTCCAACTTTCTGCTCCGTGTAGTACTCTGGGTAGTACCATGATTTTATGAACTTTAATTTGCGTTTCTCTTCTCATTTTACCCTTCAATGTGCTTCTTATCGAGACATATGTATTATTGATAATTTCATTACATGTATCCTCGACTTCCTTTGAAGTTATGTCTCACCCAAGATATTGGAAATGGGACATCTGTTATGTTGCTGACTATAATCTTAATTCTAAAGGGGTACTTTTCTAAAAAAGATCGTTTTTGTTGTTGATATCTTCAAGCTATAACTGAGAATAACAGTATTTAATCTATGCACCATTATTTATAACACAGCAAGGCTGTAAAAAAACTAATATACATAGGTCTATACGGAACAGATTTATAAGCATACTTGAATATGATACTTCTAGTAGACAGAAAACTGCAAATAAACTAATCAGAAAGCTAAAAATAACAGACAATGATACTGCAAATATAAAATTAATTCCTTCAGAAAACTGGATAAACCACCATAAGAAATTATGGTATAATCTGGATTCGGAAGAGCCAACGGAAGAAAAACAGAGGAAGAGACAAAGCTAATGGATCTGACGGAACTGAAACAAACGATCAAGGAAACAAAAAATGGGGAAGCACCTGCATTAGAAGGAATTAACTCATAACTGGTAAGATGTGGTGGAACATTTCTGGAATTCAGAGTACTAAATCTCTATTCCACGTGCTGGCGCAGAGGTGAAATACTAGAAGAATGTAGATGCGCTAAAGTTATTTAGCTGTTTAAAAAAAAAAGGAAACAGAAGCATACAACTTATTACGAGGCAATCGTCTTCTGACTGCTTCTCGTAAAATCTACACCAATATAATTAATGAAAGGCTTCGGATCGACTCTGATTCGATTTAAATGGAATAGCAAGCAGGCGTCAGCAAAGGAAGATCCTGTGACGACGATGTTTTCACTCTGTAACAAATTATAAAAAAAAAGAAGACATGGATTCACATCGGAAATACACCAAGCAGTTATCGACTATATTAAGGCATTTTATCTTAGCCACGGAAAACAGCTCTGCACAATAATGGGAAAAAGGATTTTCCTGAGGAAGCTGAAACAAGCACTCCAAGATTTATATAAAATGTAAAATAAGAATAGATACTGCTAAAAATCTGACACCACAAATAGAGACAAACCTGGAAGTAAGGCAAAGGAACAAGGCTGCATCTACATCAATGGCCTGATCAGGGATCGAAAGAAGAACCAGAATGCCTCAGAGTATAAGACTTAGGACAGACAAATTTCCAAATACCATGGTTTCTGCCAACGACTAGGTAATCACGCAGGACGCTGAAGACAAACTGAAAATGTAATTTCCTCCTAGCGCTTTGTGTCAGTTCCACATTTTTAATTAGATTTCATTTTTCGATCACTTTGGATCAACTGCAGATCTAAAAAAAAAGTAAGACCAAATACGTACCATCTAATGTTTTACAATACGTACAAAAGAAAATAACTGTACAATGATGCAGAATTCACCTAAGCAGCTGCGTCAGCAACCCATCTTGTCCACTTAGAACCGCTTATCAGGGCGCTATGTCTTGCAACTGCGGTAAATGCTTTGAATACTTATATGTAGGACGTCGGGAGGGTGGGGGGGGGGGAGGTGTGATGTGGAATGGAGTTAAGTTCATGGAGGGGGGGGGGATAACCGATGGGGGTAGTGGAGAAATCAAGAGTTTAACAAAGAGGGTCATGAGAAAGAAGTTTCACGACAGAATTGTTACATAAAACGTTCTCGGACTTCTTGCTGCGTCAGTTCAAGCTAAGACCTAGAGCTTTAGGCGATTACCTCCATCGACTTTGTCAAGATAAACCGGCTGTAAAAGTGCTAAAGAAGATAAAAGAGATGCTTCGTCCAGCTAAGTATACTCTCGGCCTCGGGATTCCTGGGATTTACAACATCCCTTGTGAGTGTGGAAGCCCCCGAAGGGGGCAGGCTGGCAGCAGCTTAGTACGCCGCTCTTCAACGTACAGAATTTGTTTAAAAAAGGATGAAGATAATAAGTAATAAAAGCTGGCGATAAAATCGGGACTTAAATGGTAAAGTGGCGGAAAATTGTGGAACTTAAAACATAAATCAAAGGGTCGATGATGCTAATAAAATACACAGAAAGCAGAAAAATAATAGACAGACAATTAAAAAACATGGCAACATACTGGTTTCAGTTCGGAAGAGAGATAAAATTCAACCCAGCAACAGCATGATTTCTGTACGCAACACTTTGGAAAGACGGACAACACTGAACACTCACTTGAACAATGCACTAAAAAGTTGGCACAAATATGACATACCACAGCCGAGGGCAGACTGGGAGGACAGATGATGGGAAAGAAAATGGGGAAGGAGAGGAAAAAAATGAAGTGGGGGTGTAGGTGGTACGGTGCTGATTGAGGATGAGGACCCATAATACGGGGGGGGGGGGGCAGACGCGACATGAAGTGGGCAAAGGCAGAGGAGGGGAATACAAAAGGACACAGAGGGGGGGGGGGAGAAGGGAGGCAGAGAGAGGTTAGGCAGGTAGAAAACAGGATGGAAGGGGGCGAAGAGGGAGCTGGGGGAAAGGACAGTGGAAAGGAGGGGGAGGTGAGGATCAGAGTTGATAGGAGGGGTAAATGGAGGGAGACAGGGCATCATCGAGAGGGGGAGTTGATGGAAGCCACCTTTGGAAAGGAGATGAAGGGAGTAGAGATGGAGGGTAGGGGGGACTCAACAGTAAATACGGAGCAGACGGAGGGGGTTGAACAGGAGAGGAGCAGCCAGGGGATGAGGGGGATCAAGGAGGCGGGAGGTGTGGAGTATGTGGATATGTTTGAGGAATAAGAGCAGATGGGGGAAAGGAATCAGGTCATAGAGGATCCGCATGGGGGACAGGAGTCGTATACAGAAGGCGAGTCAGAGTGCATGGCGCTCGAGGATCTAGAGGGACATAGAATTTGGGGGTGGGGGGTTTCCAGGTGGGACTGGCATAACAGAGGATGAGACGGATTAAGGATTTGTAGGTGTGGAGGATGGTAAAGGGGTATAACCACCATGTCTGGCCAGAGAGGAGTTTGAGGAGTCGGAGGCAGTTGTGGGCTTTGGATTAGATGGAGCAGAGGTAAGGGATCCAGGTGAGGTGACGGTCAATGGTGAGGCCAAGGTAGGTGAGGGTGGGGGAGAGGCGGACAGGACGGGCGCAGATAGTAAGAGAGAAATCCAGGAGCCAGAAGGAGCAAGTGGTATGACCAACGATGATTGCCTGGGTCTTGGAAGGATTGATTGTCAGGAGCCACTGGTTACACCATGTGGCAAAAAGGTCAAGGTGATTCTGGAGAAGGATTTGGAACCGTTGGAGGGTAGGAGCGAGGGCAAGGAATGCAGTGTCATCGGCATACTGCAGGAGGTGTATTGGAGGGGGTTGGGGCATATCTGTACAGGAAGTAGAAGAGAGGGGAGAGGACAGAGCCCTGGCGCACACCTGCAGAGGGGCAGAAGGTTTGCCATATTAAAAATCGAGAACTTGAAATATCTGCAGATGCTGAGCACAGCCTGACAAACAAACATAAAATACTGTTTCAGGGAGCAAAAGTTTTGGCACTGGCTCATACATGCTGGGACTCTGTAATTAAAGAGGCTGTAAAAATACGTGGGAAAATCTTCAACCGTGACAGCGTATATGATCTTAGCGATGCACAGAAGCGAACTTCCCATGCAGAGAAGAGCCAGAGGTACTCGTCGCAATGTTTACGTTTTGGTGGGAGCGGTGGCGCCACCAGCGCGGGCGTTGACACCATCTGCGACAGATCGGCGAAATTACCGATCAGAAGCCATCTTGGGACTATGTAAGAGCACGACAGCAGTAGCCTGAGAGTCAGTCGTTCCTGACGAAAACGATGGAAGTAATCGTCGAAAGCTGCCTCGGGCATGGATGTATGTGATGTCCTTAGGTTTGTTAAGTTTAAGTAGTTGTAAGTTCTAGGGGACTGATGACCTCAGATGTTAAGTCCCATAGTGCTTAGAGCCATTTGAACGACTTTCCACTGAACAGACGCGGCAAAAACTCTGAGAATGCTAGAGAGATTATGATAAAATTATAGAATGTATAATTATTTGAAATTTCTCGTTGACACACTAGTAAGAGTAGAACAGTGAGTATGTAAAATGTAAACTGTATAAAATAGTGAAGTATGATATGGAGGGATTGGGACTGATAATGGGTAAAGATGGCAATTGGGGGGGGGGGGGGGTGGAGAGTGGCGGGGATATTATGGGTTAACCAGCAGAAGGTGTCTTATACTAAAACTGCACAAAATATGTTGTGTAAAAAAACCTTGTCAAAATACAAGGATAGATGCGTAAAACTGTAAAATGGGGCATAAGAATGGTTGTTAAAATGGTGTCCGTACGACTTTAGAATAATATCTTTTCTTGTTAAAGACATAGCATCCCTGCCACTATCCCTCCGTCATGCCTCCCCATCCCCCTCCTTGCCATCTTTGTCCAGTCGAAATCCTTCTCGCTTCCGATCTTTATTTAACTATTTTATGCTATTTACGTTTCATACATCCGTTATTCTACACTATTAGTGTTTCAAAGAGAATTTTTAAATGATTATATGTTCCTTAATTTCAGCACGACCACTTCTGCTAAACTCATGACTTCTCCACCAGCCCTTCCCAGCTTCCGCTACTCTTCCCTTAAATCAGCTTAAAAACCCCTCCTCCCTCCCCCCCCCTTTCTCAACTATCTCCCACATATACAGGGTGTTACAAAAAGGTACGGCCAAACTTTCAGGAAACATTCGTCACACAAATAAAGAAAAGATGTTATGTAGACATGTGTCCGGAAACGCTTAATTTCCATGTTAGAGCTCATTTTAGTTTCGTCAGTATGTACTGTACTTCCTCGATTCACCGCTATGATTTCGTACGGGATACTCTACCTGTGCTGCTAGGACATGTGCCTTTACACATACGACACAACATGTGGTTCATGCACGATGGAGCTCCTGCACATTTCAGTCGAAGTGTTCGTACGCTTCTCAACAACAGATTCGGTGACCGATGGATTGGTGGAGGCGGACCAATTCCATGGCCTCCATGCTCTCCTGACCTCAACCCTCTTGGCTTTCATTTACGCGGAAATTTGAAAGCTCTTGTCTACGCAACCCCGGTGCCAAATGTAGAAACTCTTCGTGCTCGTATTGTGGACGGCTGTGATACAATACGCCATCCTCCAGGGCTGCATCAGGGTATCAGGATTTCATGCGGCGGAGGAAGGATGCATGTATCCTCGCTAACGGAGGACATTTTGAACATTTCCTGTAACAAAGTGTTTGAAGTCACGCTGGTACGTTCTGTTGCTGTGTGTTTCCATTCCATGATTAATGTGATTTGAAGAGAAGTAATAAAATGAGCTGTAACATGGAAAGTAAGCGTTTCCGGACACATGTCCACATAACATATTATCTTTCTTTTTGTGTGAGGAATGTTTCCTGAAAGTTTGTCCGTACCTTTTTGTAACAGCCTGTATATTTACAGCATTGACTGTAGTTGTGAGACACACTGCTCTCGAATGTGGTTCTGAGTAGCAAGACGGGGTTGCTGAGGCAACTAATTAGGTGAATTCTACACTCATGTACAATTATTTCTTATCTACTTTTTGCAAAATATTACATGGTAAATATTTAGTCTTACTTTCTTTTACGTCTGAAGATGATCGAAACATGTAATATAATTAATATGTGCAACTGAGACGGAACAATAAATGCGAATTGTCTTAAATTTCAATAGAGTTGCTGAGCCTCTCAAGACGATTATGCCGGCTGTAGTGAAATTACGTATAGCTGGGACGTTATACCTTCCCATATGCAGCAGTAGATATTTATTGTCTCCGATGAAAATGTGGTAAATGCCATTAAATCGTAACGGCCGAAAGCTGAAGTTCACTACTAGGGGTTCATTCGCGTAGTGTGTGACCGTCTCCTAAAGATTGGAAAGAAACCCGAGCGGAGGCCGGGGTGGCGCGCCCGTGGAGACGCTCCGGCGCCCATTGAGTGCGGCCAGTTTGCGAGTGTATTGGTTACTGCGGGCCCCGCCGCTGCAGAGACGGGTCGCCCGCGTGTGAGGGCGCGTGACCCCGCGGGTCGCGTGCGTGCGCAGCGCGCTGAATGGCCGTACGGCCCGGACCGGCCTGCCGTAGTAGCGGCGGCAGCGGCAGCGGCAGCCGCTGTGCCGCCGCCACCGCCTCTGGCGGCGCCCGCCCGCATCTGAATCAATACCCGCCTCCACCAGGCCTCCGCCGGCCGCGAAGACCACGCGCAGCCGCCACGCAGCCACACCACACCGCACACTGCTGATTCCCCACCTCCCACCATACTACCACGTTGTGAACTGAGCACTCCATACTATACACTACTGGCCATTAAAATTGCTACACCAAGAAGAAGTACAGATGATAAACGGGTATTCATTGGACTAATATGTTATACTAGAACTGACATGTTATTACATTTTCACGCAATATGGGTGCATAGATCCTGACAAATCAGTACCCAGAACAACCACCTCTGGCCGTAACAACGGCCTTGATACGCCTGGGCATTGAGTCAAAAAGAGCGTGGATGGCGTGTACAGGTACAGCTGCCCATGCAGGTACAACATGATACCACATTTCATCAAGAGTAGTGACTGGCGTAGTGTGACGAGCCAGTTGCTCGGCCACCATTGACCAGAAGTTTTCAGTTGGTGAGAGATCAGGAGAACGAGCTGGCCAGGGCAGCAGCCGAATATTTTCTGTATCCAGAAAGGCCCGTACAGGACCTGCAATATGCGGTCGTGCATTATCCTGCTGAAATGTACGGTTTCGCAGGGATCAAATGAAGGGTAGAGCCACGGGTCGTAACACATCTGAAATGTAACATCCACTGTGCAAAGTGCCGTCAATGTGAACAAGAGGTGATCGACACGTGTAACGAATGGCACCCCATACCATCACGCGGGGTGATACGCCAGTATGGCGATGACGGATACACGCTTCCAATGTGCGTTCACCACGGTGTCGCTTAACACGGATGCGACCATCATGATGCTGTAAACAGAACCTGGATTCATCCAGAAAACTGACGTTTTGCCATTCGTGCACCCAGGTTCGTCGTTGAGTACACCATTGCAGGCGTTCCTGTCTGTGATGCAGCGTCAAGCGTAACCGCAGCCATGGTCTCCAGCTGATAGTCCATGCTCCTGCAACGTCGTAGAAATGTTGGCGCAGATGGTTGTTGTCTCGCAAACGTCCCCATCTGTTGACTCAGTGATCCGTTACAGCCGTGCGGATAAGATGACTGTCATCTCGACTGCTAATGGTACGAGGCCGTTGGGATCCAGCACGGCGTTCCGAATTACCTTCCTGAACCCACAGATTCCATATTCTGCTAACAGTCATTGGATCTCGACCAACGCGAGCAGCAATGTCACTATACGATAAACCGCAATCGCGATAGGCTACAATCCGATCATTATCAAAGTCGGAAACGTGATGGTACGCATTTCTCCTCCTTACACGAGGCATCACAACAACGTTTCACCAGGCAACGCCGGTCAACTGCTGTTTGTGTATGAGAAATCGGTTCGAAACTTTCCCCATGTCAGCACGTTGTGGGTGTCGCCACCGGCGCCAACCTTGTGTGAATGCTCTGAAAAGTTAATCATTTGCATATCAGAGGATGTTCTTCCTGTCGGTTAAATTTCACGTCTGTAGCACGTCATCTTCGTGGTGTAGCAGTTTTAATGGCCAGTAGTGTACCAACGAGTGGCGAACAGGGAATCGCTAGATGATCGAAGAGATCAGTAAGGTCCTGCCACACGGGTCAATCTGCGGGGCTGTTCAGTGGAAGATCGCCGTTTGGCCCCTCCTAACATTAATGGATGGGGGGATATCACAGGAGTAGTCGGATAAGCTGACGAGTTTTTTCTTAGTGAGACTGGTCGACTTCCGAGCCGACGTCTTGCTACATCAGTAACGTCTCCGTCATCCACGTACTACTTTTTGCAAGTGCATCCTTCATTAGGCCAAAGAAATGGAAGTCGGGAGGTGCGATAGACACTGCAGTATTTCAGACCATCAGCAGTTGGACTGGTAGAAAAAGACTCACTATTGCCCTCAACATTATGTTGAGAGGGAACCTGCGCATGAATTCTATGAGGGGCATCCAATAAGTAGTACAAGACTTTTTCCCGAAAGCAGGTTGGTTATATTTGGGATTCCAGTACACCCTATTATTTTCCGCTCCTCTGGCTACAAAACCATCCTTTTCAAAATAATCTGTGTTCAACGTGACAGCCCGTATGGCGCAACTCCACTGGTCGATGTTCGAGCCAACGTCTTCCTGCATCAGTAACCTCCCCATCATCCACGTACTACTTTTTGCAAGTGCATCCTTCATTAGGATAAAGGAATGGAAGTCTGGAGGTGCGAGATCCGGGCTGCAGGGCAGATAAGGAAGATCAATCTAATGAAGTTTTGTGAGCTCCTCTCGGGTTTGCATACTTGAGTGAGGTCTCGCGCTGTCATGCAGAACGAGAAGTTCGCTTGCATTTTTGTCACAACGCAAATGTTGAAGTCGTTTATTGAGTATGCTTAGAGAGCACAATACACTGTGCTTTTGTTCACTGCCAGGTCTTCACAGACATTCCGCAAGTGCCTATCAATATCTGCGATGTCTGGTTTTCTGCCAAAATAAACCCAATGACAGCTCTCTACTCGGAACGTGCCTCCGTTACCGACGCCATATTGAAGGCTACATATAGCGCACCAGCTGTCGGAACTTCAAGGAAGTATAGATACTGAAGTGGGAATAATCCATAACAGATTCTGATTGTTTTTGTCAAGGGAACGGCCTTACTTACTGAACGCCCACGTACGATTAAACTGTATGTAAACCTCGTATAATTAAACTATACGTAAATAACATAAAAAGAAACACAGGTATAAGATTCTTGCGTATATGCTCGCACCATAAATTTAGTCTACATATCAGAACAGCTACAGAAAGGGTATGAAAGTTACTGCTTCAGTTTGCCAGGTTCAACATAGTTAACTACAGAATACCCGTGACTACAATAAGCTCGTACCACTGCACTCTTTTAGTCAACAATATGTTGTACTGCCAGCACGTGAGCACATCGACTTTGCGCCATTGTTAATACAGTCACGGTAAGGAACGGACAGAGGAATGTACTTCTGCAGCTACTGGAGGCTTTCAGCACCATGTCAGAGGAAACGTGGCTGTTTGAAAATACTCAGTAGGTATTTTGCCTGAGAAAGGGGAGACCTTTCAGTGTCGGAAATACAAATCTTGAGAGGCCTCAAAATCTGGAAATTGAATTCATGGTAAAGGGGATAAGACAATTGCAAAAAGACCCACAGATTAAATACACCTTCCCCAATAAGGAGAGATGAGGATTTAACATGTCAGTCATAACTGGGACCACGGACCAAATTCATGCATCCTAGGACAAGGTGCTGAGTATGTTCTAGGGTCTCTCTCTCTTTCTCTACAGACACATACTTTTGTACTGTGAACGTTAGTCGCACGAAAGACGAATGGCACACTCACATGACAACATTACACAACCACTTAGAGACCACTCCTTGTGCGTTGATTTCAACAAATGTGCACACAGCATATCTACAGAGCTGCAAAAAGAGTACTTGCAGCAATGAGAATACGGTCAGCAACGATCACAGGTAATGCATGACTACATAGACAATACTAGCAACAGAAATGACAATAGTAGATCATTCAGCTGTAACTCAGGCGAAAAAAAACAACAAAAAAGACCAATGACTAAATATTTAGTGACTAAAGTGTGACGAAAAAGAGCGTTAATTAAACAGTAATGTTTCACAACAGAGTAGAAAGGGGGAAGAAATTAAAATTTTGCTCAAGTTCACAGTACCACAGCCACAGGCGACACGAGGTAGAGGTGGTGACATAGCTATGCACGAGAAAGATCCAATCACTCATATGTATGAGCACATATTGTTACATCATCTCCAGTCGTCAAACATAAGTTTCATATTGAGCAAAATCTCCAACGATAGAGGGATGGGGATTTATTCCTTGGCGCTTGTTATATGGTGTAACGATCACTATGTCAGATGCAATAATACCTTTCAGAGACTTAACAGAATTTTTTTTTTTTACCTCTCTTGCTTAGTTGCCAAAGAATATATTGCAAGCTTTTATATGGCATGTACAAAATCCCTCTCTCTTGGTTATGCACGTTGACAGTCTTCCTTGTAAGTTACCCAGTTAATAGCTGATCCTTGCCTTGCTCTCGAGGTTTAAGCGCGTTTCTCCAGAGAATATAACGATACTCGTATTAGTTAAAGGGAGAAGAGGAAGAGAAGTACTTCGCCGGTTTGCTAGAGTAATCTTCCGTAAGTGGCAAACATACGAGCAGGATAAGATGCACAGGGCCACAGGAGAGAGGAAGGCCGAGGTCTCAGTGACACAGTGCACCAGTGACACGGTTCCGGCTGTACTGGAGGTACAGCTCGTCCCGAATGCCGAAGAGATGCAGAGGGACCAGAGGATAATGCAACGATTTAATTGGTGGTTGCGGCAAAGCCGAGAGTTAGGGAGGGGTTGAGGGAGAGGGCGGCCTCATTAGCGGCCGCTCTGCCCGCCCCCGCACGGCCGCTGGTACTGCACGCACCCTCGCCGGGGCCGCTGCCGCTTTGGCTGCCTCGTCGACTCGATTAAGCTTCTGCCGGGGGCGCCGCCAGCAAGCGGCGGGTCGCACTTCAAAGGGCGCCGACACCTGTCGGCTCACGCTGCCCAAGTCTAAACAGTCCGTCTGCTTTGCTTGCCTTTGTAATGCGCCGGCCGTTAATGCCCACGTTTACGCCAGCGCTTATCCCCGCGATTTGCAAGAGTGGTTGCTACTCCCGGCACGTAGTTACACGCCATAGAGCGTAAGCACACACAGTGTGTGTGTGTGTGTGTGTGTGTGTGTGTATCCATGCGCGCGCGACCGCCTGTGTGTGACTGCCAAGGAGACGTAATCCATAAAAGAGTTTTCTACGACATAAATAATCAAATTTCGTAAACGAGTTTACTTCATTCTGTTCATAGATGTCGATGTAAGAGATATATCAGTCTCTTCGTTCTGGTTCTGGTGTAGGGATGGCGTTATCGCTCAAACGACAGGTTTTCGATTACGCCGGTTTTTTTACAACGCCAGTTTAACCTGACTGAAAACCGCTCAAAATAACCGGATTCTGAAATAAACGATCTTTGGTTTTTTATTCCTATTATTTTCTGTAATAAACGCAGAAATCGATCAAAGATTGAAAAATGTTAACTCTCGCTGCTTTTCTGGGATAGTGGTTGAATATTGTTGTTGTTGTCTTCAGTCCTGAGACTGGTTTGATGCAGCTCTCCATTCTACTCTATCCTGTGCAAGCTGCTTCATCTCCCAGTACCTACTGCAACCTACATCCTTCTGAATCTGCTTAGTGTATTCATCTCTTGGTCTCCCTCTACGATTTTTACCCTCCACGCTGCACTCCAATACTAAATTGGTGATCCCTTGATGCCTCAGAACATGTCCTACCAACCGATCCCTTCTTCTGGTCAAGTTGTGCCACAAACTTCTCTTCTCCCCACTCCTATTCAGTACTACCTCATTAGTTATGTGATCTACCCATCTAATCGTCAGCATTCTTCTGTAGCACCACATTCCGAAATCTTCTATTCTCTTCTTGTCCAAACTATTTATCGTCCATGTTTCACTTCCATACATGGCTACACTCCATACAAATACTTTCAGAAATGACTTCCTGACACTTAAATTTATACTCGATGTTAACAAATTTCTCTTCTTCAGAAATGCTTTCCTTACCATTGCCAGTCTACATTTTATATCCTCTCTACTACGACCATCATCAGTTATTTTGCTCCCCAAATAGCAAAACTCCTTTAATACTTTAAGTGTCTCATTTCCTAATCTAATTCCCTGAGCATTACCAGATTTAATTTGACTACATTCCATTATCCTCGTTTTGCTTTTGTTGATGTTCATCTTATATCCTCCTTTCAAGACACTGTCCATTCCGTTCAACTGCTCTTCCAGGTCCTTTGCTGTCTCTGACATAATTACAATGTCATCGGCGAACCTCAAAGTTTTTACTTCTTCTCCATGAATTTTAATAACTACTCCGAATTTTTCTTTTGTTTCCTTTACTGCTTGTTCAATACACAGATTGAATAACATCGGGGAGAGGCTGCAACCCTGTCTTACTCCCTTCCCAACCACTGCTTCCCTTTCATGTCCCTCGACTCTTATAACTGCCATCTGGTTTCTGTACAAATTGTAATAGCCTTTCGCTCCCTGCATTTTACCCCTGCCATCTTTAGAATTTGAAAGAGAGTATTCCAGTCAACATTGTCAAAAGCTTCCTCTAAGTCTACAAATGCTAGAAACGTAGGTTTGCCTTTCCTTAATCTTTCTTCTAAGATAAGTCGTAAGGTCAGTATTGCCTCACGTGTTCCAGTATTTCTACGGAATCCACACTGATCTTCCTCGAGGTCGGCTTTGTCTGTAAAGAATTCGTGTTAGTATTTTGCAGCTGTGGCTTATTAAACTGATATTTCGGTAATTTTCACATCTGTCAACACCTGCTTTCTTTGGGATTGGAATTATTATATTCTTCCTGAAGTCTGAGGGTATTTCGCCTGTCTCATACATCTTGCTCACCAGATGGTATAGTTTTGTCAGGACTGGCTCTCCCAAGGCCGTCAGTAGTTCTAATGGAATGTTGCCTACTGCGGGAGCCTTGTTTCGACTCAGGTCTTTCAGTGCTCTGTCATACTCTTCACGCAGTATCGTATCTCCCATTTCATCTTCATCTACATCCTGTTCCATTTCAATAATATTGTCCTCATGTACATCGCCCTTGTATAGACCCTCTATATACTCCTTCCACCTTTCTGCTTTGCCTTCTTTGCTTAGAACTGGATTTCCATCTGAGCTCTTGATATTCATACAAGTGGTTCTCTTTTCTCCAAAGGTCTCATTAATTTTCCTGTAGGCAGTATCTATCTTTCCCCTAGTGAGATAAGCCTCTGCATCCTTACATTTGTCCTATAGCCATCCCTGCTTAGCCATTTTGCACTTCGTGTCGATCTCATTTTTGAGACGTTTGTATTCCTTTTTCCCTGCTTCATTTACTGCATTTTTATATTATCTCCTTTCATCGATTAAATTCAGTATTTCTTCTGTTACCCAAGGATTTCTACTAGCCCTCATCTTTTTACCTACTTGATCCTCTGCTGCCTTCACTACATCATCCATCAATATTGAATATTACAACAACAACAAATCACCATTATTTCTTATTGATCGAGAACTTTTTGCAACTCTGCTCAAAACTCATGTTGCAGTCAAGGTTCCTAATGCCGCTATTTGGTCATTACGAATAGTCAATATTAAAGGGTGAAAACTGAGGTTCAAAAACTCTATTTTCACGTTAATTTGTCCATTTTCAATGACTACAAGCAGATAAGGTTCAAATGGCTCTGAACACTATGGGACTTAACTTCTGAGGTCATCAGTTCCCTAGAACTTAGAACTACTTAAACCGAACTAAACTAAGGACATCACACACATCCATGCCCGAGGCAAGAATCGAACCAGCGACCGTAGCGGTCGCGCCGTTCCAGACTGTAGCGCCTAGAACCGCTCGGCCACCCCGGCAGGCAAGCAGATAAGGGCATGTTATGTAGCCACAAGCAGTAAATCAGCTACTTTATATTTTATCGTACACTTTTTAATGATTTGTTAATTTTTATCCTCATATGAAGTCGCAAGTTTGTTGTGGCTCCTCCCATTAGTAATCTTTTAAAGAAAATGGAGCATTGTACTTCACTGACATGGCACTTTGTAAAATACTTCCATACTACAGATGGTTCACTCTCTGATTCAGCTGATATCAGACAACGTCAGTGAGAAACTACCATCCATAAAGACGAAGGGGTGGGTCTTGTAGATTGCCCCTAAACGCTTACCATCTAATAGGCCACACCACATGCTAATAGGTACATCTCTGTCTCAGCATCGTTGAACCAAGTCGAGTGTCACGTGTTTGTTGCTCGTTTCTGTCGGCATTGTTATTGAAACAGTACGGATCGCTTTATCCATTTTCTGGTATGACGCAATATTTCAAAGCAATGGGAGTTTTACGAAGAAAAAATACTCGCTTTCTTAAAACAGATTTATTTAAAAACCAAAAATATTAGCATTTCTGCCGTAGCTAACTGAGATTTGGATTGTTTACAGAGCTATTAAAAAATTAAAAAAGTACCTGTTGTAACGAGACCAAAAAAATGCCGAAAAATACTGGTAATTCGTAATTAAAATTCGGGTACCAGTTTTAACCCTATCAATCTCCCCCCTCTTAGGTGCTCAGTGTTCCGCTGTAATTCCCGCACTGAAGCTTCCAAACCATTTTTTTTTATTTTGCGTGTGAGTGTGTGTGAGTGGGGGAGGTGGGGGGGGGGGGGGCCGTCCATCAGTCTTCTGACTGGTTTGACTCGGCCCGCCTCTCCATCTCAGAGTAACACTTGCAACCTACGTCCTGAATTATCTGTTGGATGTATTCCAATCTCTGTCTTCCTCTAAAGTTTTCGTCCTCTACAGTTCACTCTAGTACCAAGGAAATCATTACGTCACGTCTTAACAAATGCCCTATCATCCTGTCTCTTCTCCTTACCAGTGTTTTCCACGTATTCCTTTCTTCTGGGGTTCTGTTCAGAACCTCCTCATTCCTTACATTATCAGTTCACCTAATTTTCAACTTTCTTAGACGCTTCGATTCTTCTCTGTTCTGGATTTCCCACAGTCCATGTTTCCACTACCAGACAATGCTGTACTACAGACGTACGTTCTCAGAAATCTCTTCCTCGAATTAAGCCCTATGTATGATACTAGTAGACTTCTCTTGGCCAGGAATGCCCTTTTTCCTATTGCTAGTCTGCTTTTGATGTACTCCTTGCTCCGCCCGTCATTGGTTATTTTACTGCGTAGATAGCAGAATTCCTTAACTTCATCTAATTCGTAACCACGTTAAGTTCCTCGCCGTTCTCATTTCTGCGAGTTCTCATAACTTTCGTCTTTCTTCGATTTAGTCTCAATACATATCCTGTACTGATTAGATTGTTCATTTCATTTTGCAGATCCTGTAATTTTTCCTTCACTTTCACTCAGCTTAGCAATGGCATCAGCAGATCCTATTATTGATATCATTTCACCTTGAATTTTACTTCCGCTCCTGAAACTTTTTTTTATTTCCATCATTGCTTTTTCGACGTACCGATTGAACAGTAGCGGCGAAAGGCTACATCTGTGTCTTACATCCTTTTTAATCAAAACACTTAGTTCTTACTCGTCCACTCTTATTATTCCCTCTTGACTCTCGTACATACTGTATATTAGCCGTCTCTCGCTACAGGTTACTCCTATTCCTCTCAGAATTTCGAACATCTTGCACCGTTTTACACTGCCGAAGGTTTTTATCTAGAGTGGCAAGTTCTATGAAGTGTCTTGATTTTTCTTTAGTCTTGCTTCCTATCAATCGCTACGTCAGAAGTGCCTCTCTCGTGCCCTTATCTTTCCTAAAGCCAAACTGATAGTCTTCTAATACATCCTCAACTTTCTTTTCCATGCTTCTGTATATTATTCTTGCCAGCAACTTGGATGCATGAGCTGTTAAGCTGATTGTGGGACAATTCTCGCACATGTCAGCTTTTGCAGTATTCGGAATTGTGTGGATGATATTTCTCCGAAAGCCAGATGGTATGTCGCAACACTCAAACATCCTACACACCAATGGGAACTGTACTTTACAAATTATGAGGGAATGTTATCAATCCCTTCTGCCTTAATCGATCCAAAACTCTCTTAAATTCTGATTCTAATACTGAATCCCCCATCTCTTCTAAGTCGACTCGTGTTTCCTGTTCTATCATATCACACAAATCTTGACCCTCATAGAGGCTTTCAATGCACTCTTTCCACCTATCCCCTCTCTCCTCTGCATTTTACAGTGGAATTCCCGTAGCATTCTTAATGTTACCACCGTTGCTTTTAATGTCACCGAAGCTTGTTTTGACTTTCCTGCATGCTGAGTCTGTCCTTCCGATAATCTTTTCTTTTTAGATCTCTTCACATTTTTCCTGCAGCCATTTCGTATTAGCTTCCCTGCACTTCCTGTTGATTTCATTTCTCAGCGACTTGTATTTCTGTATACCCTGAACACTATTGTACTTCCTCCTTTCATCGATCAAATGGAGTATTTCTTTTGTTACCCATGGTTTCTTCAGAGTTACCTTCTTTGTACCTATGTTTTTCCTTCCAACTTCTGGGCTGGCCCTTTTTAGAGATGTCCATTCCTCTTCAACTATCATGCCTACTGAACTATTCCTTATTGTTGTATCTATAGCCTTAGAGAACTTTAAGTGTATCTCGTCATTCCTTAGTACTTCCGTATCCCACTTCTTTGCGTAATGATTCTTCCTGACTAATGTCTAACGTCAGGCTACGATTCATCTCTAGTGTATTGTGAAATGAGTCTATATCTGCACCTGGGTACGCCTTACAATCCAGTATTTGATTTGGCAATCTCTGTCTGACATGATGTCATCAGCTGAAATCTTCCCGTATTACCCGGCCTTTTCCAAGTATACCTCCTCCTGTTGTGATCCTTGAACAGAATATTCGCTATTACTAGCTGAAACTTGTTACAGAATTCAATTAGTCTTTCTCCCCAATCATTTCTTGTCACAATCCCATATTCCCCTGTAACCTATTCTTCTACTCCTTCCCCTACAACTGCATTCCTGTCTCCCATGACTATTAGACTTTCGTCTCCGTTTACATAGTCTGTTACCCTTTCAATATTCTCATATACTTTTTCTACCTCTTCATCTTCAGCTTGTGACGTCGGCATTTATAAGTGAATTATCGTTGTCGGTGTTGGTTTGCTGTCGATTCTGATAAGAACAACCCTATCACTGAACTGTTCGCAGTAAACACTCTGTGTCCTACCTTCCGATTCATAACGACTGCTACTCCCGTTATACTATGATCTGCTGCTACTGATATTACCCTATACTCATCCTTGTTTTCTTTCCATTTCACTTCACTGCCCCTACTATATGTAGATTGAGCCCTTGCGTTTCCCTATTCAGATTTTCTAGTTGCCCTACTAGGTTCAAGCTTCTGACATTCCACGCCCCGATTAGTAGAACGTTATCCTTTCGTTCATTATTCAAACTTTTTCTCATCGTCACCTCCCCCATGGTAGTCCCCTCCTGGAAATCCGAATGGGGGATTATTCCAGAATCTTCTGCCAATGGAGAGATCATGATGACACTTTTAAATTACAGACCACATGTCCTCCTGAACCTCTGTCCGCTCCTTCACCCTCTTTGACAAGGTCGTTGGCAAAACGAGAATGACTGCATATGCCGGAAGTCTTCGGTCACCAAATTTAAGCAGTGGTGGGATTCTAGCCGGGGACCGACGACGTTTTGATTACTAATCAAAGACGCTACCCCTAGACCACGGGTGCAAGCAGATGTTTCAAGAAAAAAAAAGAAAGTCTGCAGCGGAACGAAACTTTGTTGTGGACTGGAGATGCGTCCATATATAGCAAAAAGTCTTTCGAGAAAATGCTCTAACCGTCTAAGTTGTATAAAAATGAACTTCACGGATGCTCTCTGGAAAATATTTTTGTATAAGAGCCGCTGGGGCAGATTTTGTGCAAAATGGCCTAATCGCAGTATGTGTGTTTCCAAACTGCACCATTACACGCGAGATCAGGAAGTTTCTCTACAGTGTATGTTGTAGCTGGACTCGCCAATAAAAATCTATACGTCGGTGCTCAACACACACTAATCGTCACATTCACTTACGAGAAGAAAGATGGTATTGGAGATGAGAATTGGTATAGCGTTGCTGAGACCATAATGTAGATTTAACCATGTGGTGCGTCCTATTAGATAGTACATGTGTACAAGCAGTATTCAAGACTTGCCACTTCTGGTCTAGATAATAGTTTCTCACTGTCATCGGCGGACATCAATTGTATTATGGAATGCCACCATACGTAGTTTGGAAGGATTTTACGAAGTGCGTTATCAGTTAAGTACAATGCTCCATTTGCTTTAAAAGATTACAAACAGGATGCGCCACAACGAACTTGCGACTTCATATGAGGAGAACACTTAAAACTTAACAATTCACTCATAGTTTGCGATAAAGTAGAAAGTAGATGATTTGCTGCTCATTGCCACACACACACCAACACTCTAACTCCTGCCGGCCCTGTTCTTCGTACTTTCAGTAACAATGATTTGATAAATGTGGAGTGAGAAGTTTGCACTGGTTGACATACGTGTACACAGAACACTGACATCCCTTCTGGACAGCTTAGGCCCTTCCCAGGCTGTAATGATCATATCCCTCTCCAATTCAACGTCGCCGTAGTTGTTCGTCATTCTTGACTATCATGACGCAGACAGCTGATAGCACGACAGACCTCCACCGCGCCTCCGGCTTGGATGCGTGTGTGTTTGTCCTTAGGATAATTTAGCTTAAGTAGTGTGTAAGTTTAGGGGCTGATGACTTTAGCAGTTAAGTCCCATAAGATTTCACACACATTCGACAGACCTCCTCATTGTCGTACTTAACGGTCTTCTCACGGCTACAACAGCGAGATGAAAGTGGTCGCCGACAACCTGTGGGTCGACGATGTGGGAAACGCCGTCTTTCACTGCCTTTTGGGTGTTCAGGGGTGGGGCGTTGAACCCGTCTGCGCTGGGCCCCGCACGATTTACTTCACGGCGGCATCGTGCAATTTAATGAGCGAGCCATGGGTCCTGAAGCAGTTCTGGATAATGTGTTTGGTTGTCTTGACGGCGTTGCACCCTTCCTTGCATTTATTCTCGACTTCCCGGCCACGACTATAGCGAGCCTTGGATGGAAGGGCGTTAATTGGGGCCTGCATGCAGTTGATACAATCGCGATTGCAAAAGAAACGGCTGATGACAGCGGCCCATTGATGCTCGCCAGGTGTTGCAGCCGAAAACATCGTCGTTGTGCCGCCGAACGTGATAGTGCGGTCCACATGTCTGCTATCTTCCCGATCATCAGCAGCGGATGGTCTTCCCTCAGAAGGTGTTTCTCCACGACTTCCAGCTGTACTTCTTCCCGGTATCCCTCTTCCGCTGGTGGTAGCGTTTGCAGCAGTGTTTGGAGGTGTTTTCGTCGTAAAATGGGGTTGACCCATCTGGCAGAAGGGATGCCGAGGCTCCAGCGTGAGATGGGAGAATGGAAATAACCAACGGCTATAGCTGCTGGTGAGCCGTGGAGGAATCGCTGACACCAATGATTCTGTTTCTAGTCGGGGACAGCAATCCAGGTTGTTCTGGAATGCGTGTTTTCTCTTTGGTTTTCCTCTTCTGGCCGCGATTTAAGCGCGGCTCTTCCGGCGATGTGAGTCTTGGTTTTCCACTCCGGACCGCTAGAGGTCTTGCTCGCCCCTGGTATGGGCGTAGGTTGAGTTGTGGAGTCTCACAGTGACCGTTACGTGGAGCGTTAGTTGATCGCGGCGCCGTGTTATGTTTTGAGAAGTGTGTCCTGCCGAACTGGTGGCGATTGCCTTTAATGTACTATTAAGAGTGTATACAGTACGACTTGATGCTGTATGCCTATGTACGCTATGTGGAGTCTCGTCACCGCCCGCTACTAACGGTGGTCACGTGCTATTTTCTTCAGAGCGGTATGTTATCAACCTGATGTGTTCGCAGTCGGAAACAGCGTTTGACTGTGATTATTCCCCCTGAGGCAGAAATACGGAATTCACTCTGCGTTCCTGTAGATACACGCTACTGTCATTAAAATTGCAACACCAAGAAGAAATACAGATGATAAAAGGGATTCATTGGACACATGTATTATACTAGAATTTGCATGTGATTACATTTTCAGGCAATTTGGGTGCATAGATCCTGACAAATCAGTACCCAGAACAACCACCTCTGGCCTTAATAACTGCCTTGATACACCTGGGCATTGAGTCAAACAGAGCTTGGATGGCGTGTACAGGTACAGCTGCCCATGCAGCTTCAACACAATACCACAGTTCATCAAGAGTAGTCACAGGCGTATTGTGACGAGCCAGTTGCTCGGCCAACATTGACCAGACGTTTTCAATTGGTGAGAGATCTGGATAATGTGCTGGCCAGGTCAGCAGTCGAACATTTCCTGTATCCAGAAAGACATGTAGAGGACCTGCAACATGCGGTCGTGCCCTATCCTGCTGAAATGTAGAGTTTCGCAAGGATCGAATGAAGGGCAGAGCCACGGGTCGTAACACATCTGAAATGTAATGTCCACTGTTCAAAGTGCCGTCAATGCGAGCAAGAGGTGACCGAGACGTGTAACCAATGGCACCCCATACCATCACACGGGGTGATACGCCAGTATAGCGATGACGAATACACTCTTCCAATGTGCGTTCATCGCGATGTCGCCAAACACGGATACGACCATCGTGATGCTGTAAACAAAACCTGGATTCATCCGAAAAAATGACGTTTTGCCATTCGTGCACCCAGGTTCGTTGTTGAGTACACCATCGCAGGTGCTACTGTCTGTGATGCAGCGTCAAGGGTAACCGCAGGCTTGGTCTCCGAGTCGATAGTCCAAGCTGCTGCAGACGTCGTCTAACTGTTCGTGCAGATGGTTGTTGTTTTGCAAACGTCCCCATCTGTTGACTCAGGGATCGAGACGTGGCAGCACGATCCGTTACAGCCATGCGGATAAGATGACTGTCATCTCAAGTGCTAGTGATACGAGGCCGTTCGGATCCAGCACGGCGTTCCGTATTACCCTCCTGAACCCACCGATTTCATAAGCTGCTAACAGTCATTGGATCTCGACCAACGCGAGCAGCAATGTCGCGATACGTTAAACCGCAATCGCGATAGGCTATAATCCGACCTTTATCAAAGTCGGAAACGAGATGGTACGCATTTCACCTCCTTACACGGGGCGTCACAACAACGGTTCACCAGGCAACGCCGGTCAACTACTGTTTGTGTATGAGAAATCGGTTGGAAACTTTTCTCATGTCAGCACGTTGTATGTGTCGCCACCGGCGCCAATCTTGTGTGAATGCTCTGAAAAGCTAATCATTTGCGTATCACAGTATCTTCTTACTGTCGGTTAAATTTCGCGTCTGTAGCACGTCATCTTCGTGGTGTAGCAATTTTAATGGCCAATAGTGTAATTGAATATTGGTGTTCAGAGTGTAAAACACTTCCCAGTGACGAGAGTACTAAGTGTGAGTAGTGTGAAACGTGCCTGAGTCATTCTAACACTGGGCGAAGGCCATGTTTTGTATTACGACAGTTGATTTCTAATGTACTTAAGTATCTTGTGATTTATACTCTGGTCTCCTTTTGAAGGGTCCGTGACCTTCGAGTCTTGTATTATAGTTTTAATATTATTCGTATGGCAGGCCGTTAACTTCTCCTGACTACATGTTGGTTGATTTTTTTTTTTTGGGGGGGGGGGGGGCTGCCTGTAAAAGTTTATAATTCAAAACTGTAAGAACTGAATAATTTTCCACGTCATTTATTTGGGATATTCTCTCTGTTAAGGGTGCTAAATTAAAAGGGGACATAACCTTGGAATTACGTTTTGTATTGCCTCTTTTCGTTTGATTGTCTGTCCCTGTTTTGTTTTAAAAATGTACTAGCCGGGGGCACAACCGATTCCGGATTGACCGATACAGGGGGTGGCGCCTAGGGCGAAATGTATTCGGACGCCGTTAGCGCGGCTAGGTACGTTTTGGTGACGTTGCACGCTACTTGGCTGTATCCTGTCAGTGTCGCTGCTCGCTCCAGTAATAACAGAAGCTGAGTATTACTCTGTCGCTATTATTCGGGGATTTCTCAAGTTAGGGTGTTCGAGTTGCACCAAGGTGAATCACCAGTTCCTATCAATTGGTTTCTCTTGCATTTGCGTGTGTCATCCGTCGGGGTATGCCCGCTGTTGGATGTAATTTAAAATGAGTATTAAAATAACTGTTTTACACATATTTGGTGTTGTACTTGGAACGAATTCCACGAGTGTGTTCTGTGGAATAGTCGTTATATTATTAGTAGAATTCCTTTTATCTTTAGAATGGACTAAGCTTCCCACTGCTGAAATGGCTCTTTAATAAGCTTTTATTAAATTTTCTATGCTGTTGCTTAATGCACCCGTGGAGATTTTGTCCCAGTAAATTCCTCTTAACTTTGTGGGGAATTACGATCGTCATTCATTGGGGTCTGTTTATTTGTTTAATTGAAAAGGAAGTATCTTAACTTATTTTATTTTAAGTACTCATGTACTTCTATATGAGTATTTATGTAGATTGTATAATAGCTTTGATTATCCTTGTTATTGGTGGTTACTGGATGGCCGGTTTTGTGAAAGATGTTGTAAAACTGTTTAGGGGATATGTGTAATAAATCTAGACGCCTGTGTTTGCGTTTTATTGTGATTGCCCTTGGTAACTATTGAAGAATTATAAATTTCACGTCCCAGTTGGGAGATGAAGTCAGCTCCACACTGATGCTCACATACAGACATCAATGGTCTTCAGAAAACCAAGGCACGTGCGCCTCAGGTTGAAGAGACACCGCCCTCCCAACGAAAACTGCACGCCAAGGTACCGAAATGTCTTCCCCACCTGAATGGGCGACATGGTGGTGTTGCACATTTGCGAAGGATTTTCTATCGTCCTCTTTAACCTTCTTCTTGCTGCCAGACGCCGCGAAGGCGATGGAGAAACATCTGGAGCCTTTCACCTGCAACGCCATATGGCCTACGGCTGTGGCCAACGAATCAGTGAGGACCTGCGGTCTTCCCAGCCTCGAAGTGAACAATAAGATGTCATCCGCGAGAGGCGCCTTGTTGATCTGGTGGCGGAGGATGCGGGCGCTGATATGGGAAAGGAGCCGTGTATGTCGATGTCATATTTCAGGAGGAGGCTTCCCTCACCATTACGGACTGCCTTGGAAGGCCGCAAAACCGTACACTCACTGGTGGGGTCCACATTTGCAGTCTGTCCGCCCTCATAGGAATGCAAGATACAGCAAAGGAATTCATCTGGTAGACCATGAGACCGTAGCACAGGCTAATAGTTGCATGGTCCAGGGAGTTGAGTGCATTCAACACATCCCGCGACGCCATGTAGACAGAACAATAGGAACAAGTCGCATCGGGGGGGATCGGTTGAGGAAGGAGGTGTTTTCCAACATCCCATCCCAAGAGATGAATGCACACCGACGCCTTTGCGGAGCATTCAGCCACATCAGGCATGATACTAGGACTTTACCCTTGTGACAGGCCCAACCGAGCACTGAGCAGATGGTGTTTGGTCGGAAGTCAGCAGAGGACTCTGATGTGGATCTCTTGGG